>NW_021130421.1:0-78296 GCF_004193835.3 Ostrinia furnacalis | reverse complement strand
TATAACATTACAATTAGATCAATTGTTAATTTATTTTAATCGTTAACTCTAATGTAACACAACTACACAACTAACTAACGCCTTGAAAACATAATTTTCTTCAAGATGGGTTTAATGTTTCATATAAAATACCTGTTGTTTACTATTACCATTACTTGTATTTACTCATTCCTTAAATTTTAAAGTCTGGAGACGCATACGAAATCGCACGAATCGTATACGAATCCCGATGCGATTGGTGCAGACTCGTATGCGAATTCGAATTGGTCTATTTTAATAATTAATTTGACATTTTTATTATTATTTATAATATTATATCAATGGCCAGTGATGAGAGGAACTAATATTATTTTATAATATGACCAATAGGCTGCGAAAAATATTGTAACGGCTTTATTGGCCACAAGACGTTAATAGAGCTATGAAATTACTGTACTGAATTTGTCTATGGTTGAACTAACTCACTGAATCTATATACAAGCGTACAATACTTTTAGTTACTATCAGCTATAATGATGCAGATCATGCTGTCACGTTAGATTTGACAGAGGTCTTAGTGTGAGTTTACATCAAATGTTGTCACTAGCGAGCGCGTTAAAAAAATATATGAAGATTTTAGTTCTTGAAAGGTTCCGCTAGGGGCGCTGTACAATCCGACAGACATTTAATGTCACTTTTTTACGCAGTCGACATCGAATGGGTTTGACGTAAACTCACACTACGCCTTTTCATTGGACTATCTTAGCTAGTCGATCGAAAAATTGCACGTTTGACACTTTTCTATACCACTTACTCTATGGGCCACTTAAATCGACAAAGTTAAAAAAAGAAGATCGAAAATTATATAGAAGTGGGCGTGGCTTTTCATGTTAACTGTTTTGCTCATAATAAACAAAGTTGTGTTTTAGACTGTATCTGTATAATACGAGCCCCCCAGAGACAAATTGCACCTTTTGATCGAATCCGTAAAAACTCCATACAAAAAAAGCCTTTCGACCATTTTTCGACTGGTTTGCGACTATTATAATCACGTGCACTTTGTCTAGATCCAGAGGACTAATGAATCTTGTTTTTAAACTCAACGTGGCTCATTTTTTACTTATTTTCTGAATTTGAATTTGAATTTGGACTTTATAAAAGAGAGCGTTGTTTCCGAATTACATAGTTTATCTGTCCATATCAGGTAGGTAACTTAGCTAAGTTCCCTAGGCGCGTACTGCCTATTTTAACCAAATTAAATTAATTTGAAACTATTCTTATAGTGAGCATGCATTTTTGGGTCAATTCCCCAAACACATTTTTTGAGCGGCGTAGCTGAAAATCATATGTTTTTTATGACATAGAACTTTGATTTTTTTTTACACGAAAATATACAGAGGTTCCATTTTGAGGACAACATTATTAATGAGTATTTTCTTTTACAAATTCGACAAAAAATAATTGAACTAAGCGTTTCTAATTTTGGTGCAGTGTCCACATCCTTAATTTCTTACAATATGTATTTTTTTAGCTGAAGATCAAAACAGAACTTAGGGAAAAAGTATATTTTTGGATTATACAATCTATCTATTATCTAAGATTACCAAATTAAGCAAGTTTCCCAAATAACTGTGATTAAGTCACGTCCTTAAGTTTTGTCCGCGAAAAATTTATGATTTTGGTGTCAATAATGAAATAGCTCGTCAGTTTCTTTAAAGATCAAACAGGATTTAAACACTCCCATCATTCGTTAGGTTTAGTACCGCCCCCGCGAGCAGTGACGGCAGACGGGTGCAAGACCTCTGCGTCTTCCCGCCAAAAACGTAAATGTGTTGTTTTTTTTTAAACGGACAACAATTCTGCAATTTTGGTGTCTTTTTGTATAAGATTTCTAAGCTATTCTTTTTAGTTGAATTCCTCGTATAATGTAAAGGAACTGTTTTCATACCATGTGTTAAAATGTTATTGTTATATTTAAAACAGATTTCATATAATTTAGCTTTTTCAACGAGAATCTAATTTTGGTGAGTCAATTTTGGTGTTTTTGGTGGTGCCAAAACAACTTATTGCAAACTTTTGATTCGCAAATGTCGTTTTTGGCATATTATTGTTTCGCAAATTATTGTTTGGCAAAAATATTTCACGATAAACTATTTACAAAATAATTTGATTGGTGCATAGAATGGAATACAATTTAGCTTGTGGTTATTATTTTGTTTAGTGGGTAGTTAATATAAAATTTGTTCTAAATTAATTGTCATATTTCATTCTTTTTATCGAAATTACCAAATGATTTTAACAATAGAGGTGATTCTAGCGCTCGGCGGCCGCTGCCGCGGCACGCTTCGCTCGCCTTCGCGCGTTAAGGGTCACTGTTCTAACCTAACCTAACCTACTATTTTCTGCGATACCTACTTTCTGTAACCACACTATTTTCTGTCAATCTCTTTGTTTTACATAAAATTCTTGTGAAAACCATGATCATCTGCCTTATGCTTTGATTTGTGGGTAACGGTGGGTAAGTATGTGAAAGTGTCAATTTGACCAAACAAATTATTTGGGATATAATATTTGGCAAAATAAAACATTTGCTATATGTATAAACATTTGCCAAGTAAAATTTGGCCAAATGATAATTTGACCAAATGAATTAGTTGCGAAAAGTACAGTTGCTAAAAGTTCATTTGGGAAATGAAACTTTGGCGATAAGTTGTTTGCGAAGTGAAATTTGGCGAAAAGTAATTTGGCCAAACGGAAGGATACCATTTTTCTGACACATGCCTCATTAAAAAATGAGCGAAGTTTCGAAATTACTTTGTATACTCCACCAACAAGGTGACACTGCCTTCGACGCTTGGTTGGCGCGCTTAGCTAAGTGCCCTATGCCCGACTCTCCATACACAAACATTACTATGAAGTCTCACAGTGCGCGTGGACGCACAGGGTGACACATGAACCAATCACAGAGCGGCTATTCAACGCTGTGCGTTCTGCTTCACTTAAACAAGCATCGTTTGTGAATACGGGCCTTAGTAAAGTGATCTACGCATCTCTCTCCAACATGCGTAGACGCAGCGGGCCATCGGGCGCGTACATGAAGGTGACTGCGTATTCTAAAGGCTCGTGATGGTACTCCAGCCGGTATCGCCTCAGCAACTGCGGATAAAATAATAAATATTAAATATAATATTTCGCAGGCAGTAATAAAGTTATACAAAAATACAGCAGCACATTAGAATAATTTCTGTTGAAAAATAGCGCCTATAAGCACTTGTCTTACCACAGATGAGAAAGTTAATGACGACTATTTTTTCAAAAAACGTACAATAGATCTACAATCCTATATCAAAAGAGTCTCAGACAGATTGACGTCAGAGGCCTAAAGCCTAATGTTGGTTCTTTTTAGTCGCATTTTACAACATTTACAAAAACAACGGCACTGCCGTTACGGCAGTATGCCTATTCTACGTTTCCTGAACCACAAATTGGATTTACTTCAAACTGTAGATTCCCAAGCTACTAATTTAATCACAGTTTTTGTCACAGAGCGCTAGTAGTCATCAAGTATGGCGCAAGGCGTTCATATGACTAAACTAACCCCCATAATAGAAGGCTTATAATAGGCTAGAAGCCACGATAGCCGAACGGTGAAGGGCCGACTCGTGATCCGTGGAACGCGGGTTCGGTCCCCGCCGCCGCTCGACTATTGTGGTGATCTCACTCGTGACACAAGCATAATTAGCTTAGTACGAGGGGCTAACGGGAGTATTAGTAAATAAATATCTTTGGACAATTTCACACAACGCTATCTAGCCCCAAATGAAGTAATTTGTGCAATAATAAATTACTAATAATCTTAAAAAAAAAACATATTTAGCTTAGTACGAGGGGCTCACGGGAGTATTAGTAATTTGTGCAATAACAATTACTAACATATCTTTAAAAAAAAAGCTTTAAGCATGTTAAGCACTAAAATGACATTTCTGTACTACACGTGACTTCAAACTATTGCTTTAGGCCCCATGCTATTGACCAGTTTCAAACTGGTCGCGTCATGTGTGGTCTCTCAACGTCCGCTATAGCAGAAACTTAGATGCAACTCAAAAGTAACTAAAAGAGGCAGTTTCGTTGCAGTTGCGTTTCACCGTGTGTTCTGGGCCTTACAGGCAAGTAACTTTTTTTAGTAAGAGAGGGGTAGAAAGAGAATTGTAAACACCTTAGCCAACAGCACTTGTATCTCCAGATCAGCGAAGCGCCTGCCCAGGCATATCCGGGCACCGAACCCGTACGGCAGCGAGGCGAAGGGATGCAGCCGGCCGGACTCCAGCCACCGCTCCGGACGGAACTCTTGAGGGTCGGCCACGAACTGCTCCATGTTGCCCGTCACTATGGTCGGAAATACCACTTGCACCTGGAAGAATTTTGTTTTGAACCTTAAGACAAGGATATAAGAAAAATATAGCGGGATCTTTAGAAGCGCTCTTTAGTTCGAACCAGGAATCCTGAGATAACGCGTTCAACCAAACAAAAAGCAAACTTTATAATCTAACCCCTTACTAATAAAACTTACACGCTTGTTGAACAGTGTTTTAAAGTGACGTTTAGTATGGAAATGTCATTTGAAAACAGTGTTCAACAACTGTGTAACTTTTTATTAGTAAGGGGGTTAATGTATAAAAGGAGAAACTGACTGACTGACTGACATATCAACGCACAGCCTAAACAGCTAAACGTAGGCACTTGAAATTTGGAAGGGACGTAGCTTAGGTACCGTAGGTGCACTAAGAAAGGAATTCCCGAAATTCCCACGGGAACGGGAATTAGCGGGAAAATCCTTTTGTATGAAAATCTAAACCGCGTAAGATAGATGAAGGGGGTAAAACGGGATCGACCCGTACGATGTCGCGGGCGGCCGCTAGAAATTAGTATAGAAAGGAGTCTACATTTCTACAATTTATACTTGACACATACACTAGATAATATTTTTACAAATTAACTTACTCCTTTTGGAATATGATATCCACAAATGACATCGTCTTCCTGTAATGTCCTTCCATTTCCAATAACTGTAGAATACATTCTGTAAAAAAATAAATCTACTCAGTTAATAGCTCTATGATCAGAATTATGTCACCCCAAATAATAACATTCCCATCTAATTATGTACCACCTAAATAATTTTAATAAGTTTAAAGTTTGAATAGTTTCCACTGCAGAAGAAGGATTTTTTCCAATTTAATAGACCTTCATACACTCCCCGCCCTGACCAGACAGATTGGGGAGGCATGTTCGCATATTATTCCCGTAGTCACTATTTACTATCCACGGGAAGAGAGGATACCACACGATCAAACAATAATAACGTTCCTCAATTAGACCTAAAAATCTCAGTTCTGCCTGAAAATCTCATTAATAAAAAACTAAAGAAGTCCCTATTTATGGTACTCACCTAAAAACTTCCCTAACAAAAGCCTTAGTGTAGTGCAGTTTGTCCAGGTCTGCGTACGTGAGAGGTTTGCTCGGGTCCGGCAGAACTGTTCGGATTTCTTCCGCCATTTTCTCCTGTTGTTTCGTCCGCAACGCCGCTTGGTAGAGGATAGAGCAGACCGCCATTGATATCTGGAAGGATAATACAAAATGATAAGTAACTAAGAACTAGGATTATGAAAAGGTTGTAGATTCTAGACAGGATCTGCAGAATAGTTTGGGACATAATAAAATTCTAACGTAAACGATGACAATGTTTTGTCGGTCACCATAAACGATATGTTATCATCATCAAACTAACACATAGTTTGTCGACTTTGTTGAGAGGTTAACGGACTTTGATTGATTTGTCTATGCATGGAAATCGCCCGCATGCGACGCGGACCAGAGTGGCGAACGAAAGACGGCCCCGGCCGCAATACAGCAGAAAACTGAATCCGGCTCGAAGGACCATAATGTTGCTTCGAAGACTTCCAACGAGAGTTCGAAAAGGGAGTTAAAAGGGGAGGAAGGCTGGAGATTGGAGAGTGGAGGTGCAAAACTAAGGGGTTTTGCGGGTTGGAAGGGTAGGTACAGGGGATTTGGTACAAGAAGTTTCAGGAGTAAACCTGCAGTTTAAACATACCGTGTCAATTCCCACTAGGATGAGGTCCAGCGCCATGATGGTGGCGATCTTGGTGTAGCCTTCGCTCTTGATTTTTTGGGTTGGGAGGGCGCAGGAGACTTTGTACCAGAAATGTTTTATGGGTAGAGGCCCGAGGGTTTACTTGCTGTTTAAACATATCGTGTCAATCTCCACTAGGATGAGGTCCAGAGCCATGATGGCGGCGATCTTGAGATAGCCTTTGCTCTTGATTTTTTTGGGTTGGGAGGGCGCAGGAGACTTTGTACCAGAAATGTTTTATGGGTAGAGGCCCGAGGGTTTACTTGCTGTTTAAACATACCGTGTCAATCCCCACTAGGATGAGGTCCACCGCCATGATGGTGGCGACCTTGGGGTAGCTTTCCCTCTTGATTTTTTGGGTTGGGAGGGCGCAGGAGACTTTACCAGAAATGTTTAAGGAGAAGAGGGTTCACCTGCTGTTTAAACATACCGTGTCAATCCCCACTAGGATGAAGTTAATGGTGGCGATCTTAGGGTAGCCTTCGCTCTTGATTTTTTGGGTTGGGAGGGCGCAGGAGACTTTACCAGAAATGTTTAAGGAGAAGAGGGTTCACCTGCTGTTTAAACATACCGTGTCAATCCCCACTAGGATGAAGTTAATGGTGGCGATCTTAGGGTAGCCTTCGCTCTTGATTTTTTGGGTTGGGAGGGCGCAGGAGACTTTGTACCAGAAATGTTTTATGGGTAGAGGCCCGAGGGTTTGTTTGCTGTTTAAACATACCGTGTCAATCCCCACTAGGATGAGGTCCACCGCCATGATGGTGGCGATCTTGGGGTAGCCTTTGCTCATTGTCATTCTTGGCGACTAAAAGTCCAATTGAATACCATCTTGGTTTTCATATTACTAAGGTGGAAATCTTTACCACCGCAATGCAGGTTAGTAGGAGCGGAGACGTGTGCTATAGTAAACTTGTATTAGCGCCATCTATTGAGCGATGCCTGTGTTTGTAGTGCGAGTCAATAAATGTCGCCACATTAATTAGCTAATAAGACATACCGTGTCAATCCCCACGAGGATGAGGTCCAGCGCCATGATGGTGGCGATCTTGGGGTCGCCCTCGCTCTTGAGCACGCGCTCCAGGAGAGACAGGTCGTCCTCTGACGTCACCTTCTTGGTCTTCAGCCTTTCTAGAGCTTCACCCAGTGTCCCAGATCCCCTTGCTAAGAAGCTTTAGCACGAAATCTGTGGCATCCGTGGCGAAGCACCTAGTCTACGGCCCTACCCTCTATTCTCCTAACTTCTTTCCTGACTCAATTCTCGAAACACTTGCCTGAGCTCATATTTGTCTTTTTGGACGGGGTTGGGAAGGTAGAGGTGGTAGAAAGACTGCCAACGATAAGTCGAAAAAGAAGATTGGGGGAGGCTGGCGATTGAAGTGGGTGCAAAATGAAAAAAAATGAAAAAAAGTTGGGTATTTTCGGGGACTTCGTACCAGAAGTTTCAGGAGTTCACCTGTATTTAAAACATACCGTGTCAATCCCCACGAGGATGAGGTCCAGCGCCATGATGGTGGCGATCTTGGGGTCTCCCTCGCTCTTAAGCACGCGCTCCAGGAGAGACAGGTCGTCTTCTGACGTCACCTTCTTGGTCTTCAGCCTTTCTAGAGCTTCACCCAGTTTCCCAGATCCCCTTGCTAAGAAGCTTTAGCACGAAATCTGTGGCATCCTCCCAAGATGCGAAGCACCTAGTTTTATGCCCCTGCCCTCTATTCTACTAACTTCTTTCCTGACCCTATTTTCGAATGACTTCCCTGAGCACATATTTGTCTTTTTGGAGGGGGTTGGGAAGGTTGGAGGGGTAGTAGAACAACTTCCAACAAGAGGTGGAAAAGGAAGTTAGAAAATTGGGGCAGTCTGGAGATTAGAGAGTAGGGGTAACTAAGGGTTTTAATGGGTTCGGAGGGAACAGAGAAAGTTTCAAGGGTAGTTTTAAACATACCGTGTCAATCCCCACGAGGATGAGGTCCAGCGCCATGATGGTGGCGATCTTGGGGTCTCCCTCGCTCTTGAGCACGCGCTCCAGGAGTGACAGGTCGTCTTCTGACGTCACTTTCTTGGTCTTCAGCCTTTCTAGAGCTTCACCCAGTTTCCCAGATACTCTTGCTCCCCGCTAAGACGCTTTAGCACGAAATCTGTGGCATCCTAAATCTGTCGCCATAACAACAATGTTAACAGCATTGTTGTGTTCCGGCAGTTAGAGGTAAGATAGCCAGTTCCTCCGTGGTTGAGGATTCCGGGTGAAGCTCGCTTCCACCTTCGGCCTGATCCTGATCGTCACTTACCATCAGGTGAGATACAGGCCAAGAGCTTCCTCGTTATGGATAAAAAAAAATCCTTCCAAGATGCGAAGCCCCCAGTTTTACGCCCCTACCCTCTATTCTCCTAACTTCTTTCCTGACTCAATTTTCGAAACACTTCCCTGAGCTCATATTTGTCTTTTTGGAGGGGGTTGGGAAGGTTGGAGGGGTAGTAGAACAACTTCGAACAAGAGGTCGAAAAGGAAGTTAGAAAATTGGGGCAGTCTGGAGATTAGAGAGTAGGGATAACTAAGGGTTTTAATGGGTTTGGAGGGAACAGAGAAAGTTTCAAGGGTAGTTTTAAATATACCGTGTCAATCCCCACGAGGATGAGGTCCAGCGCCATGATGGTGGCGATCTTAGGGTCGCCCTCGCTCTTGAGCACGCGCTCCAGGAGAGACAGGTCGTCCTCTGACGTCACCTTCTTGGTCTTCAGCCTTTCTAGAGCTTCGTTGATGTACCGGGAACAAAGTCTGGAATGTTAGAATACTTTATTAGCATGTTGTCTCTTTTGCCGCCACTTCGGAAGAATAACGACTGGTATATAAAACTGGCGAATAAAAGTTCCATAATTACTTATATACTTACAAATGAGAGTTAACCAATCTTATGTTATTCATAATTATGCATAGTATATCACCGCTAAGAAAACAATCGGGTAATGATGCTGAAATACCAGTTTACCTAGAGCTCGTTCAAACAACGAAAATCGTTCAAGAAAATCCTCACACATTTCTTAAGAATTTTATTCTTGAAGCAACTAAATAAGGAAAAGATTAAGATACTTTAGTAATGGCATTTTAATACAATAACATCAAATTAAATTGCTTTCTATCTAGTGAAGAATGATATAGATTTGGAGTGGTCAATTGAAAAGGTGAAGGAATTTTATTTCGTTCGATTACTGACTGAGTAGGTATTGAGGTGACGTATTTTGAAACAATGCTCAAAACACATTTCAATAACAAGGGGAAAATATTACTAAATACTCACTCTACAAAGAAGTTCATGTTAACGTATTTTGTCCACAGCGGCGTGGGGAAATACCGCCAGTAGGGCACCTTCAGAATAAATGACATGCCTCCTATTATACTGTCATTTATGAAAATGGACCTCAAAATAATCTACATAAAGAACACAATCNAAATAAGGAAAAGATTAAGATACTTTAGTAATGGCATTTTAATACAATAACATCAAATTAAATTGCTTTCTATCTAGTGAAGAATGATATAGATTTGGAGTGGTCAATTGAAAAGGTGAAGGAATTTTATTTCGTTCGATTACTGACTGAGTAGGTATTGAGGTGACGTATTTTGAAACAATGCTCAAAACACATTTCAATCACAAGGGGAAAATATTACTAAATACTCACTCTACAAAGAAGTTCATGTTAACGTATTTTGTCCACAGCGGCGTGGGGAAATACCGCCAGTAGGGCACCTTCAGAATAAATGACATGCCTCCTATTATACTGTCATTTATGAAAATGGACCTCAAAATAATCTACTTAAAGAACACAATCAAATACTCACTCTACAAAGAAGTTCATGTTGTTAACGTATTTGGTCCAGAGCGGCGTAGGGAAGTACCGCCAGTATGGTGCCTTCAACTCCAGCACCGCTACGTTCCTCAGCGCGTATTTGGCGGCATCGATGATCCTCTGGGGCTCCGGGTTGCTGGACAGGTCTGAGGAGAGGCAGCCGAGCCGCACGTCTAAGGCTACGCGACCGATGCCTGGGGACAAAAGGCTGGTATGGTGAAAGGGGTATTTTTAACGCGCGAGGGTAAGGGTAGAATACGAAATTTTTATACACGCAATTTTGCGTGCAGCGTTCTATAGGTACAACACGGTCGAGTTAACTGCACACCTGGCAGCCGTGACGTCACATAGATGCTCTCTGTTACGGATGGGGTAAACGGGGCAAATCTGCGGGAAAGTGGGAGGGAGATTCGCATTCCAGCGAGGTGCGCATTATAGTTGGATTGGGATGTACAGTCGTAGTTAGAGCTCAGCAACGTCAGAGCTAAATCCAATGCCTGGAGTCATAGATAAGCCATAGAAGGGTGGTATGACCTGATGTAATTGATGTAATTGTGTATTTTACCACGAGAGGCAGAGTAAAGGCTCAAGTTGCAGACAGGAGATAGAAGGCTGGTATCGTAAAATTTAATTGTGTATTTTTACTTTAAGAAGCAGAGTATAGGCTCAAGTTGCAGCCTTCGACAACGATTCCGAACTTACATAACATAACTTACATAACTATATGGACTGATGTGCACACAGAATAGACAGGAAATCTACCTACTGTAAGCGTGGCCATACCCATGACCATAACCATCATCATGACTGTTAAAACACAAGAGCTACTCACACTCCAACGACCACCGGTGGATGTCATTGTCGAACTGGTGTGGTAAATCACCGAGCTCGTCCCGCGCGCCTTCCATATACTTGATGAAGTCTTCGGTGACCATCTCGATGGGGCCCACGTATTTCTTCACCGTCTGAGGCTGCAAGATCGGCCTCTGGACCTTCGAGCGAAACTTGCGCCATTGCTCGCCGTGTCTGGAAGAAGAAAATAATTCATTGACTTTTGTGACATAACCCGACGGATTAGCAAGCTGAAATGGCAATGAGCAGGGCACATAGTACGCAGAACTGACGGATGGTGCAGCAAGGTTCTGGAGTGGAGGCCGCGTACCGGAAAACAGCGTGGGATGTCCACCCACAAGGTGAACCGACGACATTATAAAAGTAGCAGGAAGGCGCTGGACGCAGGCCGCTACCAACCGGTCAACATGGAAATCATTGGGAGAGGCCTATGTTCAGCGGTGGACGTCCTATGGCTGAAATGATGACGATGACTTTCTATAAAAAGGCTTTTAAAGAGCTCTTTTATACGACCCAACATATTTTCCACCCACGCTCACGCAGAGTGATGATCGCAAATCATCTTTTATGGAGTTACTGTAGGGTGGGATCCCCATACAAAGAACGTGTCTTTTTGGCATGTCATCACAGAACAAATGCAAGCATTTAATATAAATAGTCAGGTAGACAACAAATGTACCAAGAAACCCTTCTTCCGAGTACATTATTTTTTATCTTATGCAATAATTAAATAATTTATCTGTGAACATAATTGGTAATATCGTAATATCCAGTTTTGATATCTTGTATCGTAGAGCAATAGTTTACAATTAAAGTGACTCTCCGTTACATAATATCACACAAGAAACAGCCTTATTTATTATCTTACAGGTATTTGACCACATCGCATGCAGTCCAGGATGGTACATATCTGCCCTGTGTAAGTGCCTATTCACTCTCGCCTTGAAAAGGCCCGGATTATAGTGCCAATGGTGCCAATGCCAATTTATCATTTTAATTAAAACAATACCTACTCGTAATAAGTTAATTGATGTATTAATTCAGTTCCGATATTTCCGTAACTTTTTGACCACTTACTCTAAAAAATCTCCTAAAAACGCAGCACGCAATCAACGTATGATTTCACTTTTTAAAATAATTCCATTAATATGATAACGTATTTTTAATTGCACATCTTTTGATCGACACAATAAAGGCATACGAAATCGTTTTTTACACAACAAAACCTTCTACAAAGGTTAAAATTATTTGCCAACGCCTTATTAATAAAATTGAAAGTACATATAGCTACTAAGTAAGTACCTACTAAAGATTTTAATTTTCATTTCTTTCATACAATACTCGTACTTCGTAATTAGCAGTAGGTATTCCGAGCAAATACTGTTTAACTAAGAAGTAGTTAAGAAAGTTAGGAGAAAACGACATGCACTTAAGTATTTCATACCAGTCAAACAATATTGTTTACTTGTAAACATAACACAAATGCATGCATAATTTTCTTTAGTAAACAATTGACTTACAAAAATCTATTAAGATACCCTACAGCATGATAAAATAATGATACATAACTAATAAGTTCGTTCGTTAGTAATTATATTTTTTATTTGGTTGTATAACTTATTTTAAATATTAATACTAACATGTTCGTTACGTGAACCAGGCTAGGTAAAAACCAAATGTTTTCTGAGCACGTAGGTATTTTATTGTGATCTAACTTTGCGTACTGATAAGTTTGTATATTTCATTCATTTATTTATACTACGAGTATCATCAACTTAAAAAAAAAACTTGATTTTAAAAGGTGTCCTGATACTTTAAAAATCTTAAAAGCATTTTGATTAGTTTGAAACAATCTGTTTGTTTTGTAGGGTTGAGTTTTTCGGCTGACAAGCGGGGTGAAGGGCTCCAAATAACAACACCGCGTTGTGATGCAAAAATGGGGGTACTTTATTTCAAAGTACGGGGCAGGTAAAAAAATGAGGTGCGGGCGTCTCCCGTCCGTAGACCAATTCCCGCAAGGACGTTGGACACAGACGCGGGAGAATCGCTGGCAATTTGTAATTAGGCGTTCGGAAGTCCCAATCTGTGATTCCCCGAAAGAACGTCACAGTCGGATGCAACCTTGGCTTATTACTTACGCCTCACAAAACTACAATATTCAACATAATCGTCGGAAGGTCTTTAAGGGAAAAAAAATCTGGACACCGCGGTGTAGAAATCGACTCTCAATGTGCTAGTGTCATCTAGCGGCGAGCGGCGCAAACATTTCCTAGACTGGATAGATCTTGCAATAAGCACGGTGATCCGCGGTGGCTTGGTAATGCAGGCGAACACCACGAGATGGCGCTAGTAGTATTGATTGATAAATGTGACGTTGTTACAACCTCCCCCTCAGATCACGAAGTCGTCCCGACGAGAAGATCTGGATTACGTTCTTGTGACGTCCACGGCCTCGTCGGTGAACAACTGGTTCATCTTTCGTCTTCTTAGACCATCTTCTGAAGTTTCGTTTGTTCCATCTTTGATGTTTGCCCAGGGCTTTATGTGAAGATGTCATACAGAACGCAGGTCCAGGTTGTCTGGTAAATTCATAAGAACGTTCGCATCTTGGAGTGTTTTTGCCTGTGATTCTTCGCGATTCCTTGACTGCGGAATGTAGATCACTTAGTACCAAATCTTCATTTTGGTATTCTGGACGACAATGAGACTGTTTGTCAATTGTTTCCATAACAACAGGGGTTTCTTTCCCCTCCCCCTGCTCATGAACTACTCCCAAAACATCTGTATTCATGTAAAGGAGTCTTGTATCTGTCTTTTCTAACACAAAGTTTGCAGTCGATCCATGATTCAGTTTCGTACAAGCAGTCTCCTTGACGATCTTCATATTGTCAAACATCTCTGGTTTCGGTGTTGTGGCTATACGTATGTCAATGGCATAAAGTCCGATATCTTGATTTTGTGTTTTTGATCTTGTGCATGTTGGACATTTGCTCCTGACGACTCCTGGTGCACCGCAACCGTAGCATGAAAAGCGTGGAGATGAAGGACTGAGGGATTTGACTTGAGTGGCAATGACTTCGGGTGCTTGCGTCAGTGTAGGCGATGAAGTATTTCCATCTTCTTCATCCTCACTATTTGGACGTTGGAGTTTCCTACAATCTTGGATTGTGTGGCCCACAAAATGGCAGAACTCACACCGTTTCTTGATATTACGTTGTGGTGGCGGGACCAGTATATCCTTGGTCAAGCTCACATCAGCCATGAGTTCTTCTACTTCCCTTGCGGCGGCCAACAATTCGTCAAAGGAATGTACGGAACCTCTGGGTATCTTTTCCCTGAGTTTGAGGTTTATTTGTCCGAAAATCATATCGAGTTGTTGTTCCTCTGTGTGTTGTGGTGAAGGCAGCTGCGCGAACAACATTCTTTTGTGAGCTACAAATTTTTCAGTTGTGACGTCATCGCGCTGTTTTTCACCGACTATTTCTTGGTACAGGATGTACGCAGGTTTCTTTGGTGCAAATGCATGGCGTAATCGAATCCCGAATTGCTCCCAGGTAGTCACTTGTGTTTTGACTCCTTGCCACCAGATGGCAGCCTCACCCTTGAGTAATAGTGGGACTCCATCAAGAGCTTCCTGGTCTGGGATATTTTCTATCTTCTTGAATATGCTTACTGCCGCTAAAAATGCTTCAACCGTTTCGGGGTTCTTCTCACCTTCATAACTTGCCGTGCATTGAGCGAAGCTTCCTCGGCGGCTCATTGAAAGTTTTGCAAGTAGTGCTTGGAACTGCTCATTCGTTAAGCTTACTGTCATCTTCTTGCTTTGGTTGCTGCTTACTGGATAGGTGGTGACACGGCCGAACTTGGTGATGTATTTGGGCTGGTGCTTGTCAGGCCCACCGTTGGTCGCCAGTTTTGTAGGGTTGAGTTTTTCGGCTGACAAGCGGGGTGAAGGGCTCCAAATAACAACACCGCGTTGATGCAAAAATGGGGTACTTTTATTTCAAAGTACGGGGCAGATACAAAAATGAAGTGCGGGCGTCTCCCGTCCGTAGACCAATTCCCGCAAGGACGTTGGACACAGACGCGGGAGAATCGCTGGCAATTTGTAATTAGGCGTTCGGAAGTCCCAATCTGTGATTCCCCTAAAGAACGTCACAGTCGGATGCAACCTTGGCTTATTACTTACGCCTCACAAAACTTACTTTATTCAACATAATCGTCGGAAGGTCTTTAAGGGAAAAAAAATCTGGACACCGCGGTGTAGAAATCGACTCTCAATGTGCTAGTGGCATCTAGCGGCGAGCGGCGCAAACATTTCCTAGACTGAATAGATCTTGCAATAAGCACGGTGATCCGCGGTGGCTTGGTAATGCAGGCGAACACCACGAGATGGCGCTAGTAGTATTGATTGATAAATGTGACGTTGTTACACCATCCCCCTCAGATCACGAAGTCGTCCCGACGAGAAGATCTGGATTACGTTCTTGTGACGTCCACGGCCTCGTCGGTGAACAACTGGTTCATCTTTCGTCTTCTTAGACCATCTTCTGAAGTTTCGTTTGTTCCATCTTTGATGTTTGCCCAGGGCTTTATGTGAAGATGTCATACAGAACGCAGGTCCAGGTTGTCTGGTAAATTCATAAGAACGTTCGCATCTTGGAGTGTTTTTGCCTGTGATTCTTCGCGATTCCTTGACTGCGGAATGTAGATCACTTAGTACCAAATCTTCATTTTGGTATTCTGGACGACAATGAGACTGTTTGTCAATTGTTTCCATAACAACAGGGGTTTCTTTCCCCTCCCCCTGCTCATGAACTACTCCCAAAACATCTGTATTCATGTAAAGGAGTCTTGTATCTGTCTTTTCTAACACAAAGTTTGCAGTCAATCCATGATTCAGTTTCGTACAAGCAGTCTCCTTGACGATCTTCATGTTGTCAAACATCTCTGGTTTCGGTGTTGTGGCTATACGTATGTCAATGGCATAAAGTCCGATATCTTGATTTTGTGTTTTTGATCTTGTGCATGTTGGACATTTGCTCCTGACGACTCCTGGCGCACCGCAACCGTAGCATGAAAAGCGTGGAGATGAAGGACTGAGGGATTTGACTTGAGTGGCAATGACTTCGGGTGCTTGCGTCAGTGTAGGCGATGAAGTATTTCCATCTTCTTCATCCTCACTATTTGGACGTTGGAGTTTCCTACAATCTTGGATTGTGTGGCCCACAAAATGGCAGAACTCACACCGTTTCTTGATATTACGTTGTGGTGGCGGGACCAGTATATCCTTGGTCAAGCTCACATCAGCCATGAGTTCTTCTACTTCCCTTGCGGCGGCCAACAATTCGTCAAAGGAATGTACGGAACCTCTGGGTATCTTTTCCCTGAGTTTGAGGTTTATTTGTCCGAAAATCATATCGAGTTGTTGTTCCTCTGTGTGTTGTGGTGAAGGCAGCTGCGCGAACAACATTCTTTTGTGAGCTACAAATTTTTCAGTTGTGACGTCATCGCGCTGTTTTTCACCGACTATTTCTTGGTACAGGATGTACGCAGGTTTCTTTGGTGCAAATGCATGGCGTAATCGAATCCCGAATTGCTCCCAGGTAGTCACTTGTGTTTTGACTCCTTGCCACCAGATGGCAGCCTCACCCTTGAGTAATAGTGGGACTCCATCAAGAGCTTCCTNAAGAACGGCTGAACCGATTTAACTGAAAATTGTCAGGGAGGTAGTTTAGAGCCAGGAGAAGGACATAGGGTACTTTTTATCCCGTTCGAAATTAAAAAAAAAGTCTGCTTATTTATTGCCATTAAGGCGGAACAAAGTTCGCCGGGTCAGCTAGTTATTTATATTTTTCTGTATCCAGGTGCGCCTGGTGCAATGCCCGCCGAGCGGCGGCGCGGCGGCGCGTCGGCGGCTCGCGGGACACTCGCGCGCGGCGCACAAGCTGCACGTGTGCGCCGCCGAGCCGCACCTCGTGACGTCGGCCGGCGAGGACGGCATCGTCATGCAGTGCGACGTGCGCGCCGAGCACGTGGCCAGGTGACTGTAGACGCACCACAACCAGGCCTGTTCATCTCCGCGAGTTTAGATCAAAAACAAAACACGCACGATGGCCCACCTACAGAATACTATTCGACAAGGCCTCACATACGAGCGAACATTGACTCACGCACGCGTATTCTTGTGTATGATGGAAGAAAATAAAGAAAATGGTGTACTAAATACTGTGCAGTATTGAGGTAAATAAGTAGTTAATATTATTCATGATAATTCATGCTAAATCATGTATTTCCTCCGCCATTTTCCGCAGTTTGGCACCTCACGTCACATCATTTTACCGAAGTCAGCCCTATAGCTTCGGCGCAGTGCCGATCACTGACGTTTGTCAACAAAATGGTGCTTGACTCTTGAGACAGGCTAAATTACACCATATTGTTAATGACATTGAGCATACATTTTTTTAAATAACTTCGCGAAGTAAAACTTCTGTACGTAGTACTTATTATTATTCTGTGCTACAACATACACTCGCGCGCGGCGCACAAAACTACTAAGTTTTCCAGGTTCTTTCTCACTTGTCCAGGTGACGGTGCCTTCCTTCTAAGGAGATCCACTGCAAGATAAAGCCACATCCGAGGATTTTCTGTCTTGTTACTAATCCCAGATTTGCATTTACGTGCGCGAGCGCGCCACGACTGCCCCCTTATACAGCGTGAGCTAACAGCCGGACAGGACGTCCAAATAGCGTCTCTCGAATTTCGATATTGACCGATATTGACACCGTGTTCTGTTGTCTAATCCAGTGGTTCTCAAAGTTATCTGGGCTACGACTCATCTAATACAAGTTCCCCAATTCGGGACCCAGTTATAGGAAATTTCGCCCGCTGCCCAGCGGTTGTATCAGTAGGGTGGTGTGTCGTTCTACAGGCAGGGCCTACTCAAATTCATTGTTCGCTCACGGTCGCGACCCATAGTTTGGGAAGCCCTGGTCTAATCTCGTTATTAACAGAGTAAATACAAATGAGTAGGTCATCTTCATAGAAACGCACCGAGCGCGCCAATATACGTATGCGGCGCGCACGCACACACAAAATTCGGCGCAACCACGACTAGCTCCCCGTTAATCCCCGCTTGTCAGTGTGTGCGTGCGCGCCGCATACGTGTTGGCGCGCTCACATGCAAACCGCGCCCGTGCGTTTCTATGAAGACGACCTACTCATTTGTATATACTCTGTTATTAATTTCGAGCTTGTATCTCCGCAGGCTCTTCCACGTACGCGAGCGCGGCACGACTGTTCCCTTTGTACAGCGTGAGCTAACAGCTAGAGATAATAGACATGTTGACACCACCAATCAGTTGACGTACTTTTTAAAACTGTCAAAACGAAACTCTCCCATAGATTTTGTATGGCACTACAAGCAAGTGACGTCACTATTTTGTCAACTCAAATAAACTACTTTTTTCAATTACAATGCGACCAAAAATCGTAATTTACAGGTAATTTAAAATTAATTATGTTTTAAGACCAGAATGAAGTGTCTTTTTAGAAAAGTTGTGATTTCGAATTATCGGGGAATGGTGTCAAATTGTCTATTCCTCGAATCCCCAGCCCCGTTAGGCTATTTCGGCTTCTATTATAGTTTCGTTACTAATTACTGACTTGCACCTTCCCAGGCTCTTCCACGTTCGCGAGCGCGGCACGACTGTCCCCTTGTACAGCGTGAGCTAACAGCTAGAGAGAATTCCTCGAATCCCCAGCCCCGTTAGGCTATTTCGGCTTCTATTATAGTTTCGTTACTAATTTCTGACTTGCACCTTCCCAGGCTCTTCCACGTTCGCGAGCGCGGCACGACTGTCCCCTTGTACAGCGTGAGCTAACAGCTAGAGAGAATTAAAGAGAATTTCTCGAATTCCCAACCCCGTTAGGCTGTTTCGGCTTCTATTATATTTTCGTTACTAATTTCTGACTTGCACCTTCCCAGGCTCTTCCACGTACGCGAGCGCGGCACGACTGTCCCCTTGTAAAGCGTGAGCTAACAGCTAGAGAGAATTCCTGGAATCCCCAACCCCGTTAGGCTGTTTCGGCTTCTATTATATTTTCGTTACTAATTTCTGACTTGCACCTTCCCAGGCTCTTCCACGTACGCGAGCGCGGCACGACTGTCCCCTTGTAAAGCGTGAGCTAACAGCTAGAGAGAATTCCTCGAATCCCCAACCCCGTTAGGCTGTTTCGGCTTCTATTATACAAATACAAATATTTTATTATGAAACACATGTTACATTGTCATTACAAATTAGCCTTAGCCATTTAAGTTTTAAAAAACTTGTCCTAGGATAAAGCTGCTCTTCACAATGTTTAAAATTTCTAACATGAGTAGGTAACTAATAATTTTACGTTTAACAATTCCACGAAGCTCAGCAATATGATAAAAACAAAATTTTATAAAAATTTCTATGAAAAAACAAGAAATTAACGCACTTTTGTGGGGTTGAGTTTTTCGGCTGACAAGCGGGGTGAAGGGCTCCAAATAACAACACCGCGTTGATGCAAAAATGGGGTACTTTTATTTCAAAGTACGGGGCAGATACAAAAATGAGGTGCGGGCGTCTCCCGTCCGTTGACCAATTCCCGCAAGGACGTTGGACACAGACGCGGGAGAATCGCTGGCAATTTGTAATTAGGCGTTCGGAAGTCCCAATCTGTGATTCCCCTAAAGAACGTCACAGTCGGATGCAACCTTGGCTTATTACTTACGCCTTTGAGGTTTATTTGTCCGAAAATCATATCGAGTTGTTGTTCCTCTGTGTGTTGTGGTGAAGGCAGCTGCGCGAACAACATTCTTTTGTGAGCTACAAATTTTTCAGTTGTGACGTCATCGCGCTGTTTTTCACCGACTATTTCTTGGTACAGGATGTACGCAGGTTTCTTTGGTGCAAATGCATGGCGTAATCGAATCCCGAATTGCTCCCAGGTAGTCACTTGTGTTTTGACTCCTTGCCACCAGATGGCAGCCTCACCCTTGAGTAATAGTGGGACTCCATCAAGAGCTTCCTGGTCTGGGATATTTTCTATCTTCTTGAATATGCTTACTGCCGCTAAAAATGCTTCAACCGTTTCGGGGTTCTTCTCACCTTCATAACTTGCCGTGCATTGAGCGAAGCTTCCTCGGCGGCTCATTGAAAGTTTTGCAAGTAGTGCTTGGAACTGCTCATTCGTTAAGCTTACTGTCATCTTCTTGCTTTGGTTGCTGCTTACTGGATAGGTGGTGACACGGCCGAACTTGGTGATGTATTTGGGCTGGTGCTTGTCAGGCCCACCGTTGGTCGCCAGTTTTGTGGGGTTGAGTTTTTCGGCTGACAAGCGGGGTGAAGGGCTCCAAATAACAACACCGCGTTGATGCAAAAATGGGGTACTTTTATTTCAAAGTACGGGGCAGATACAAAAATGAGGTGCGGGCGTCTCCCGTCCGTTGACCAATTCCCGCAAGGACGTTGGACACAGACGCGGGAGAATCGCTGGCAATTTGTAATTAGGCGTTCGGAAGTCCCAATCTGTGATTCCCCTAAAGAACGTCACAGTCGGATGCAACCTTGGCTTATTACTTACGCCTCACAAAACTTACTTTATTCAACATAATCGTCGGAAGGTCTTTAAGGGAAAAAAAATCTGGACACCGCGGTGTAGAAATCGACTCTCAATGTGCTAGTGTCATCTAGCGGCGAGCGGCGCAAACATTTCCTAGACTGAATAGATCTTGCAATAAGCACGGTGATCCGCGGTGGCTTGGTAATGCAGGCGAACGCCACGAGATGGCGCTAGTAGTATTGATTGATAAATGTGACGTTGTTACAGCACTGCTTTTAATTAAGACCATAATTCACAAATTAATAGTTTTTCAGTTTCCATATAATCCATCTGTTTCAACCAGTCGTAAATTTTTTTCTTAGCTTCATTACAGGACATGTTGTAGATATGCAGTATTCTATTTATCCGGTTATATAGGATTATCGATCTAGACTGAAATTGGTTCCGTGACAAATTTGTGTGGATGTTTTTTTTTGGAATAACATTGTATGGATTACGTTTTGCATTAATAATAGGATCAGGAGTTGTGTTTTTGTGAGTTTTTAAGACACATAGAAATATGTATAGCTGCCTTATGGTTAGCACGTTACAGTCTTCATAGATTTTTACAGTACTGTAAGTAGGTTTTACTAGTAATAAAACTTTCAAAATGCATCTTTGGGCGCGTTCAAGTTGGTATTATAGTTTCGTTACTAATTTCTGACTTGCACCTTCCCAGGCTCTTCCACGTTCGCGAGCGCGGCACGACTGTCCCGTTATACAGCGTGAGCGGGCACCCGCTGGACGGGCAGCGGCTGGTGGTGGCGGGCCGCGACAAGTTCGTGCGCGTCTACGACCGTCGCCGGTCCACGCGCCCGCTCGCGCTCTACTGCCCCAAGCACTTCCACGAGCAGGTGAGACCGCGTGACGTCACACCGGGCCCGCTGGGCAGCGTGGGCACCCGCTACGGGCAGCGACAAGTTTTTTTTTTTTTTTTGTGTGATAGGAGGCAAACGAGCAGACGGGATCACCTGATGGTAAGCAATTGCCGTCGCCCATGTACACCCGCAACATCAGTGAAGTCACAAGTGCGCTGCCAACCTTTTAAATCCCATTCCCCCCCAATTGGGCCTCCAGTATCCTCACTCACTCGGTAGTGACAGTTGCAAATTGCTGTTTAAGACTCGCGCTTTACTGCCCCAAGCACTTCCACGAGCAGGTGAGACCGCGTGACGTCACGCCGGGCCCGCTGTGCAGCGCGAACCTCCTCGCTTACCGTGGTTTTCAAATGTTAATTTAAGCCGAAAGTATATTGTTTTATTACATAGACTTCGTTCTGGTCACATTCCGTCTAACAAGTTCGCTTACTTAATGAAAAAATCCAGCTCTCCAAACTGTGATAGGTGTTGTGATAAAACGGATGATGTACAGCACTTGTTGACGGAATGTGTCAAGAACCAAAGAGAGCGGCTGTCATTGGTGAGTCAACTAAATCTTAAAACGCTCGATGTAGGAGTATTTCAAAGCATTTTAGCCAACCCTTCATCAGATGCTGCTAAACTTATTTGCGACATGGTTTCCGTGATTCTCCAGTGACAGCTACTCGTTCTTTTTGTTTAGTTATTTTTAATTTTTTGGTTATTTAGTTTACGATTAGGTTATGATGGGACTGACATACTAGGTAAAAGTCCCTAAATTAATAAATAGAAAAAAAAAAAAAAAGTTTTTTTTTTTTTTTATGAGATAGGAGGCAAACGAGCAGACGGATCACCTGATGGTAAGCAATTTCCGTCGCCCATTTACACCCGCAACATCAGTGAAGTCACAGGTGCGCTGCCAACCTTTTAAATCCCATTCCCCCCCAATTGGGCCTCCAGTATCCTCACTCACTCGGTAGTGACAGTTGCAAATTTCAATTGCTGTTTAAGACTCGCGCTCTACTGCCCCAAGCACTTCCACGAGCAGGTGAGACCGCGTGACGTCACACGCGGGCCCGCTGTGCAGCGTGAGCACCCGCTGGACGGTGGTGGTGGCGGTGTATCTTTCTATCTTTCACTTTTTGATCGAATCGAAAATCGAATCCGTCAAAACTCCATACAAAAAAAGGCTTTTCGACAACTTTTCGACTGGTTTGCGATTATAATGTGTACTATGTGTTACCTCCCACAGCCGAGTGCCAAGAAGAAGGTGCGCATGTCGATGATGCACCTGACGTGCGCCGTGTACAACCACGACGGCACTGAGATCCTCGGCTCCTACAACGATGAAGACGTCTACCTATTCGACGCCAAGGCCGACGTCTATGACAAGTGAGTGAAACCGAGTCGAAACGTCGGGAGGGTAAATATAAGTTTACCGTTAATCAAGTGTTTTTTTTTTTTTTTGCAAAATCCCGTGACAGTGATAATTTTAAAGTGAGTGAAACTTGAAGCGGCAATAGCCCAATCCAAGAAACGCGGGTTGTAAACCAGTCGTCGCTAGACTATTGTGCTGAACCCACTCGTTCGTTCGTTCGTTTCAGCCGAAAGACGTCCACTGCTGGACAAAGGGCTCCCCCAAGGATTTCCACCAAGACCGGTCCTGCGCCGCTCGCATCCAGGCGCCTCCCCCGACCTTCACCAGATCGTCGGTCCACCTAGTGGGAGGCCTGCCCACGCTACGTCTTCAGGCTCGTGGTCGCCACTCAAGAACTTTCCTGCCCCAGCGGCCGTCAGCTCTACGAGCTATGTCCCTGCCCACTGCTGCCATTTGTTTACCTTTAAAGTGTTTTGTTGCAATATCCCGCCCGTGACAGTGATAATTTTAAATTTAGGAAAAGTTGAAGCGACATTAGCCCAATCCAAGAAACGCGGGTTGTAAACCAGTCGCCGCTAGACTATTGTGCTGAATCCACTCGTAACATGAGCTTATTAAGTTTGCCACGAGGGATTACCGAGATTCATGTGCTTTTTTTTTTAAAGTGAGTTGCTTACCGAAAGTCGTACGTATAGGTCGCACTGCGACAGTTAAATCGACCACGATGCTCACACAAACGCAATATTTGCACACAGGAACACACAGAATACATTGCACGTTCGTTCAAGTTTAAATAATTGCAACTACCTCGCTCTTGCTATTTAGCAAGTTTATTTAAACGCAGGTTTGCAAGCGAATGAATGCGCTTGAGGTTACATGGGGGTTCTTTTTAGGCGTGTAATAAGTTAAAATATGTATTGCCATTTTACCAAACTTATTTCATATGCCAGTGAATATCTACGACCGTTATCGCTTTTATTTTTTTAATTTACAATTACATTATGTACAGCAGTCAAAATGTTTTGGAATTTCGTATTTCGTCGTTGATGCTCAGCAGCCGTAAACCGACATTCATTGAACGCAGCCAGTTATTGGACAAAACACTCCTTGAATTTTCTTAAAATGAATATGCCTTCAAATGCAAATTGCAACTTAACGCCCTTTTATCTCCATTAATCGGAATCTCTCAGTTGTTGGAATATAAACGTTATTTTTATTCAATAAATAACTGTCCAATAACTCCCTTAAGTGTCCTATGACTGGCAGTTTACCGTACTATAAGATGTTGGGACAGTCCCTAACAACCTGCCGTCCCATTCCAGGGACAGCACGAACGAGATAGACGAGGGCTACACGCACCGCTACAGCGGGCACCGCAACAGCGCCACGTTCAAGGGCGTGGCGTTCTTCGGGCCGAAGAGCGAGTACGTCGTCTCAGGCTCCGACTGCTCCTACATCTACATCTGGGAGCGCGAGAGCGAGGCCATCGTGCAGTGGATGCAGGGAGACATACACGGAGTTGTGAGTACCCACAGAGATATTGATTGCTTCACAATTATAATATTTCTTATTAAATTTCCGTGCAGACGCCAAACAAAAACCATCTGTCAAATCTAACTTTAAAAAAAACCATAGTGTGTCATTTTACTCACGTGCCAGGGTTTTTACGCTCCGCCCCGGGTGCCAAGCATCAGAGGGTGACACAAGTCGCGCAGATTAGTATGTACTCACTGGCGCATCTGCATGGCAAGTTTGCGGTCTATGTCATGATACGGGGGGGGTGCGATTGTCTTTCAATCTTCGAATCGTAGGGTGTACTAGGGGGTGCCTTAGGACTTATGGGGGGGGGGGGGTGATCGGGGCGATGCCATGCTACGCCGCCACTGATAGACTGACAGCTACACACATCTCTCGTCACCGCACCTCTCCGCTCTTCTGAAGATTATTTACATCTCTCCGAGCCTAAGCATCGTAATGGTAAACATTCGTGTGATCAAATGATGCGATTGTATCACGCGAAGTGATTAAACATTGCATTCTGTCACTTTGGCAACTTCATTGTTATCCAACATTCTGTGCATGTCGTGGCAATCTTTAATTAAGGCAACACCTTAGCTTAATTTATTTTTAAGGAAACTGTGAATGTATGGTGTATATTTTGTTGGTTGTCCTTAAATAAATAAATAAATAAACATTGAATCTCGCAATAATAAATTTTACCCACCAGTCATGGCTGGCTCTAACACAAATTGGGAGAGATGACTGAAATGATAATGCAATATGAAACTATGTATTTGAAGAGTGATTGGTGTTTAACCTGGGCCCTTCCCAAACCAGAATCAAGAAGTTGTCGGCCGTTTGGTGAAGTGGTTCGAAACGGACTACTATTCCGGAGGTAGCGGGTTCGATTCCCGCACAGTACAAACATTTGTTGTATTGGACTGGGTGTTTTCTAATTAAGTATGTATTTACAAAAAAAAGTATTAATAGCCTGACCAGGAACATAAAAACCCTCGCCATGTTGCGGAAAACTAATGGTACTAATTTCTTTTAATGGCAACAGTAACTGAAAACTTCATTGACATGTCACCTTGCATGTCAGTCTATTGTTGTCAAAGTGTAAACAAACTTTATTTTAAATGTTTGCAATTGATTTTGTGAATTAAATTGCTAAAATGTTTTTATAATCGTGAAAGAAAAGTGGTTCACGATGTGTTAATGTATTTGTCGAAGAGCAATACTAAGGGTTCGGACAATATTTTCATTGAATAATGTTTCCGACAAAGGTTGTCAAATTGACTGACATGTTTATCGTATAGTACAGTCCACTATGAAAATTAGCTGTAGTCTGTTTCAACTACCTATTTTAAAGTTTTTTGTCACTTTCTAAGTTTTGAATTTTATGGAATTGGGAAAGAAGTACCGAGTTTGAAGCGTTCATGAGCAGACATTGCAGTTGAATATTCAAGTTCTGAATTTGATTATTGATGAATAATAAAATAAATCCTACTAGCTCGATTGATGGTTTCATTTAATTTATTTAAACCAGGTTACCTTTAGTAATATTTTTCGTTAATTTATGAAAATATCAAATTAGCCCGTAATCCTGAATCCTGATACATAAATTTAGCCTATTAATTTAACACATGTACGACTGTACTCAGTGTTGCACTATCAAATGCAATTGAAGCGCCTCTATGCCAGGGTTTTTATGTTCCTGGTCAGGCTATAAGTATGTTTATATCCGTTGTCTAGTACCCATAGTACAAGCTTTGCTTAGTTTGGGACTAGAAGCGCAGTGTAAAATGTCAAAGGATATTTATTTATTATTATTATTTATTATTATAAGATCAATGCAAAATCATTGAAAATATGCAAATGACTCAATTTCATGCTCGTATTACAATTTTATTCCAGGTGAACTGCATAGAGGCCCACCCTAGATTCCCAGTGCTAGCTACGAGTGGGTTAGACAAAGACGTCAAGATATGGATCCCGAAGAGCGACAGTGATCCTACCTACAGTGGAATTGAGAGGGTAAGTGCTTTTCCTTATAGTGATGAGAACTATACCAGGCCTGTTCATCTCCGCGAGTTTACATCGAAAACAAAATACGCACGATGGCCCACCTACAGGATACTATCCCACAAGGCCTCACATACGAGCGAACATTGACTCACGCACGCGTATTCTTGTGTATGATGGAAGAAAATGGTGTACTAAATACTGTGTAGTATTTAACTGCCTAAATAATAATAAACACACAGAATGTACTTTTTTAAGTTGCCTCAAGACACTGAGAGGTAAATAAGTAGTTAATATTATTCAAGATAATTCATGCTAAATCATGNGTTACCTTTAGTAATATTTTTCGTTAATTTATGAAAATATCAAATTAGCCCGTAATCCTGAATCCTGATACATAAATTTAGCCTATTAATTTAACACATGTACGACTGTACTCAGTGTTGCACTATCAAATGCAATTGAAGCGCCTCTATGCCAGGGTTTTTATGTTCCTGGTCAGGCTATAAGTATGTTTATATCCGTTGTCTAGTACCCATAGTACAAGCTTTGCTTAGTTTGGGACTAGAAGCGCAGTGTAAAATGTCAAAGGATATTTATTTATTATTATTATTTATTATTATAAGATCAATGCAAAATCATTGAAAATATGCAAATGACTCAATTTCATGCTCGTATTACAATTTTATTCCAGGTGAACTGCATAGAGGCCCACCCTAGATTCCCAGTGCTAGCTACGAGTGGGTTAGACAAAGACGTCAAGATATGGATCCCGAAGAGCGACAGTGATCCTACCTACAGTGGAATTGAGAGGGTAAGTGCTTTTCCTTATAGTGATGAGAACTATACCAGGCCTGTTCATCTCCGCGAGTTTACATCGAAAACAAAATACGCACGATGGCCCACCTACAGGATACTATCCCACAAGGCCTCACATACGAGCGAACATTGACTCACGCACGCGTATTCTTGTGTATGATGGAAGAAAATGGTGTACTAAATACTGT
Source organism: Ostrinia furnacalis (assembly GCF_004193835.3). Classification (NCBI taxonomy): domain Eukaryota; kingdom Metazoa; phylum Arthropoda; class Insecta; order Lepidoptera; family Crambidae; genus Ostrinia; species Ostrinia furnacalis. Next base: position 51,077 of record NW_021130421.1, on the reverse strand, counting down.
GTAGTATTTAACTGCCTAAATAATAATAAACACACAGAATGTACTTTTTTAAGTTGCCTCAAGACACTGAGAGGTAAATAAGTAGTTAATATTATTCAAGATAATTCATGCTAAATCATGTATTTCCTCCGCCATTTTCCGCAGTTTGGCACCTCACGTCACATCATTTTACCGAAGTCAGCCCTATAGCTTCGGCGCAGTGCCGATCACTGACGTTTGTCAACAAAATGGTGCTTGACTCTTGAGACAGGCTAAATTACACCATATTGTTTATGACATTGAGCATACATTTTTTTAAATACCTTCGCGAAGTAAAACTTCTGTACGTACGTACTTATTATTATTCTGTGACTATACTAACACTGTACCATCCCTATATTGTTGACATTCCACCAGCTCGCACTAAGCGTTTCGATGACTCTTTTATAATGCGAACGGCTAGGGACTGGAATTGTTGCCTGCTGCTGTCTTTCCCGAAGACTATAATCCGGGCCTTTTCAAGGCGAGAGTGAATAAGCACTTATAGGGCAGATATGTACCATCCTAGACTGCATCCCACTTAACATCAGGTGCGATTGTGGTCAAATACCTGCCATGTTTTGCACAAAAAAACCTACTTTAAAAAATCCACCAGTCATCCTTCGGGCCAACGAGATCTGAAAGTGCGGTGCAGGTTAAAATCTATAAGCGAAGTACCACTCACAGATTAATCATGAAATCTCAGAAATTATAACACATACAAACTTGAAATTTGGCGGGTAGGTTCTTTATAGGATGTAGACATCCACTAGGAACGGATTAATTTTCATTAAACAGTTTTAATTTGTAAGTATGGTCACCCTAGTATTACGATGCGGCTAAACGTGGGCCGCCGTATTGAATAACGTATCGCAATGACAATCCGGGTAACTGTTGAACCGTTTTACAAAACCGTTGTAATGGAAAATGCCTAGCTATAATGTAAAGCGGCGAATTATACAATCCGACTGCGACATGCACTCATGGATAATTTTGCGTGTACCGATAACACTAAACATTAGCGGAAATTGGTAGAGCGCTTCTTCGTGGATGAAAATCCGCGCTCCATGATGCATGAAACACGATGTATGAATGCATGAAGACTTATTGAATATTGGCAGGTGGTGAGAGAAAACAGCGCGTCGCAGCACCGCAGTCCCCTGTTCAACGACTTCCTGCCGAGCCTGTACAGCGCGTGGCGCGGCGCCGAGGCGCACCTGTTCACCGACAACTCGCCCGCGCCCTACGGCAACATCGAGTTCGACGGCAACGCCTGCGTCGCCTTCTGACCGCGCCCGCCGACCACGCCCGCGGGCCGCGTCGTCCGACACGCTTCGTGCGTCAGAACTACGTTTCTAGGAAGCGCGCCACGAGAAACTTTTATCGATGCATTTTGTTTTTACACGACAAAAATCGTCGAAAAGATTTTATCGTGGCGCGCATCCGAGCCCGTTTGGTCCACAGAAAAAGATAACCGCACCAAAATTTTTCATTTGTTTTTTATAATTTTAGTTGGGTTTTAGTTAACTTCTGAATTATGCTAAAGTCCGGTCGCCGAGCACGTAGAATTTCGTCCAATGACCCCAAGCTACCCATCCTTATCGCTCGCGCGTAATTATATTGCTGTCGCGACTGTGCGACGGGCGGCCGCAGTGAGTGTGCGAGACGACCAATCGCAAGACTTGTTGACGTGTAAACGTCGGACAGAAAACAGGTTATAGGTACACTGCGCCCATCACATATTACGTTCATGAAAAATATGGGTTCTTTCTTATACAACACGTCAAAGCACCGTACAATACTGACGAAACTGACGCGGCGATGACCAGTGTAGGTAGACTATACAAAGTAACATTCATAACAGTTTCAATTTCGTTATTTGCTTCACTACGTTATTTTTCTTGAACCGAACTACTATCTTGAAGCGATCGTGAATTTGAATCATTCTAAGAACTGACGACAGATGGCAGGACTTAGGTGCTCATGACTGACTAACTTTTCTTACAAAACATATTTTGTAAAGTTTACACTGCCCAATAAAAAATAATTTCGTTGTTCCAAATAAAAATGTTTGGTTCCAAGATTGTAACCCCACCGCCATAACCATAGTCAGTCGCAGGTCATTGACCTTCCATACGTCGCGTCGCGCTTATCGCTCACCTTAGACATAGCAGCACCAACATTATAACATTGAAATTTGTAACACCGTAAACAAAGAAGCCAGTCTGTAAGGTCATTGACCCGCAAACTAAAGGTTCAATAAACTACACTGTCGTCCAAAGGAAAAGTGTCGTGTTGAAAAAAGAAATTGAGCTCTTGTCACCATTTATTCAGCAACTGACTGTATTGTAACACTATCAGCTCTCTATTCTATTTATTGAAATGGTACTAAGCTTTTTTTTTTTAATTTCAAATGTAATATACATTTAACACCGCGCGTCTCTTTTCCTTAGGACCGCAGATAAAATCATAACTACAATTACCGTTTTATGAAAGAATCTAGCATTTTTTTACTATGTGATGTCTAGAGTATGCGTTTTTAGAATTTGCTAATATACAGAAAAAGGGACCAGGCGGCGGCGCTATGTAACAACCCTTTATAATGGACAATTTGACACCATTCTCCAATAATTCGAAATTACAACTTCTCTATTCCTAAATTCTTTAGAAATTTCCATCGATGTAAACAAACACTTATGCACACAATTACACTATAATTACTCACGTTTTCTTAATATCATACACATTATTTCACAAGCTCATGAAACCAACTTTATTCTCATGACGAAACAAATATGAAATCTAACATTGAAATCCAAATATTTTAACAAAATATTTGGATGGTGAAAATTTTTGCTACATGTTAAAATGTCAAATCGACATTTGACGTTTAAATTTAGGTCCTATCTCTGGAAAATGTGTAAGTCATAGACAATATTCATAGATAATAATCTGTAAATTGAATCGATTTTATTTCAAGTATTCAATTATTTCAATTACCAATTACTTTGATAATATTAATTTAAAATAAAATATAGGTAAATGAGGTTATATTCAACAATGTATTTTTTCTTCATTGAATGCAACAACACACTTACTAGACAAAACGCACTTTTTCATCGAATCGAAAATAGAATCCGTCAAAACTCCATACAAAAAAGGGGCTTTTCGACCACTTTTCGACTGGTTTGCGATTATAATTTGCACTTTGTCTAGACGCACAGCTTTATTATACAGACGAGTGTCACATAAAAAGGCCTTTCGACCACTTTTCAACTGGTTTACGATTTTATTGTGCACTTTGTCTAGACCCACAGTATAATTTAAATTTATTTCCTAAACAAATAAAAAAGGGAAAATTAAATTTTCTTCGATTAAGAAGATCCTATTTTGACGATCACATTACTAATCTCAACATCAATCAGAAGAGGGATTGATCTTAATAATTATACAAACGATCTTTGAAAATCTAATAATCGTCTGTTGCAGTCCGTAAATGACATTTACAGAATTGCGATTAACGAGAGATTTTGTCGCATCACTAGTAGATCAACCGACATAGACTAAAAATTCGTCAATGTCAGTTGGCCATATTTGTTTACATTTAGGGAAATTTCTATAGAACTAAGGTATAAAAAGACACTTCATTATGGTCTTAAAAACTTAATTAATTTTAAATTACCTGTAAATTACGATTTTTGGTCGCATTGTAAATTGAAAAAAGTAGTTTATTTGAGTTGACAAAATAGTGACGTCACTTGCTTGTAGCGCCATACAAAATCTATGGGAGAGATTCGTTTTGACAGTTTTAAAAAGTACGTCAATTGATTGGTGGTGTCAACATGTCTATTATGTACTTCAAAGAACAAAAATAGTAAGACACGGGTCTTAACGCGACGTTTATTAATGAGTTACATTATACCTCAAAGAACACGTAAGCGGTCAATCCCGGGGCGTACGTTTATAGAGTATTGGACTCAATTTTCTGTGGCTACTTTTGTATTGATCTTTGATTGACTGTAATGACAAGATTTCGTCATGTTTCTAACGTAAAGTACAGCACTGAATTCCTTGAATTTTTTAATTTAAAGTTGTCACCCATATTGAGTTTGATAGTCGTTACAAAAATGTAATTAGAGTTAATCTATTAATGGGTATTGGCAAATTAATGTAAATTAACGTCACTGTCGTTTGTTAAGAATGTTAATGGTTAGAATTTTATGATGAAACTTTAATTGATGTTGTTAATGTTTCGTGATGGCAGTCTAGTTGTTCGTGCTTCACATCGCAAAAGCACAACCTAGTTCGAATCCCGCAAGGGGCAAATTTATGTGATAATTACCAGAAACATTTCTGGGTTTACCCTCTACACGACTTTGTACGAGCTCTAAGGCACGATAGAACGATGTTCAAAACTCGATTTTAATAAGTTCAAACCAGCAATCAATTGAATTTTAAATGTTTAGGCCAATTAGGCAAACAAAACAGGCTTAAGTCTACTTTTGAGTGTATTCATATTTGAGTTTAGTTTCATTATGCTAGAGAATATTGCCACTATTGTTGGAATTATGTACAGTGCTGTATTTTTACTTTGTTATGCCGCTATTTTAGATATATAGAAGTATAATTGCACGTGTATTTTGTAATAGATATTAATATTTATGGTAACATTACATTTATGTAAAATAACGTCGTTTTGTTCTCGTGTTGGTATTAGTGGGAAGAATTTAAATAACCATAAAACGTTAGTATCTCTAGCGATTTACGAATTATCTGGTGTAATCGTTAGTTGATTTGTTATGAGAGTAATATAGCAAAAAAAAACCTTCGCAAGCCTGTGATATATAAATCTGAAAGATATTTCGAACTAACATTTGTGAATGTGATTAAATTATTATTTCTTAACATTAACCTTTTAGTTTTCGGGGCAATCAAAATTAGTATTTTTGGTAACTAGCAACCTATTTACTATAGTTAAAAGTAGTGCATTCTGTTTTAGTATATGTAAGTATATTGCTTTATGTTTGATTATCATTTTATTATATTAAATTGTTGTTTCAATAAAGATTTTTGCTGTAAAATATATTTATGTATACATATTATAAATAAATAGTTGGATTGTGTTCATTCGCCCTGTATAAATTTGCAATACACACTTGTTCTGCGGATGCCATTGTTATTTAATAGTTGAAAAATACAGGGTTCAATGATTTTGTTTTTTAGAATATAATCGTAACATCTAACCAGACTTCTTTATTATAACTTATTTAATCAAGACGAGTAAACAAGTCCTTCCTTAGGAAAATGTATTATTTTTTACTTTGCATAATTTTTTTTAGTTCCTCAAATAAAACCAGCCGAAACATGGAAAGTAAAAGCAATATTAAAAATAGTATTGAAAAAAATAATAAATTGTTGCAAACAAACTTTATGAATGGTTAAGAAAATAAAACAAATGAAGAGTTTGACACAATAAGTCAATTGAACGCCTAAAAAACAATACAAAACGGATTTTAATTCAAACAATTTGCATCGAAGACTATTTTCCCATACTAACACTGAAGGAAAGTATGGTAAGACAAAAAAAAAGCAAAATACACAATATTTTGATTTGGACTTATTCCTCCAGTGCTTCAAAACCTTCTGCAGAGAAAAGTGAAAAGAACTATTTGTTAAGGATTTCTTTTATAGGTACGGAACTCCAAAAAAATCATTAATAATAGGCTAGATGACAAAATTTCAATTATTTGTCCGTCAGACAGATAATTCGAAAATATTAGACTAATAAAATATTTTTTATTTTCTTTCATAATTAAATAATAACAGTGCTACATCGAGTTGAAATGGCGCGTTACGTCACGCTTGAGTAGATTTCTTACCCAAAAGTGACGTCACGCGACATTTGAACTCAATATAGGGTCATTCCATGACAAATGTTACCGAGGGTGAAAAACTAAATATGTTCTTATCGCATTAAATCTGATGAATTTTGAAAGTACACATTCCAAATTATAATGTGCAGCAAAAAAAAATCTGAAGGAAACATGTAGTTTTTAAGTTATTAGTCTTCAAAGTCTATACTCAAGTCAACTGTCTGAATGATCATTTTCTCTCTAATTACTGGTAATACGATTTTAAAAAAGCTATCAATCTGTTAACCGTTTTGCCACTATATGATTTGAGGGTATTTATCATAGTATTGGTAGATAGCATCATAGTCCCAAAAAAAATGGATAATCATTAAGTTTTAAGTGTGTTTTCTTGTTACTTCGGCGATGTAACACCCGAAACAGAAAAACAGGTATTTGTTTTATTATTGTACCTTACACATGGATTAGGGTAACAATATTTGGTAAAAGTAAGGTCATGGTAGTAATGATTTCAAATAGTAACTAATATCTGAGCATGATACTAATTAAGTATGTTTCTTTCTTGATTAAAAACTGTAACACCCGAAACGTTTCGGGTATTACATTTTTATTTATATGTCCATAATGTGTGTATATTGCTTGGAGAAGTGAAAAAGTATTACTGTGAGGGTCCTTTGACCTCCCACTAGCGATGTCATCGGAAAAGGAGTCATATTTCTCAATTTAAGACTTTTTTGAAATGTCGACTTAACACTAAAATTAAGGTATTGCTAAAAAGTGTAGATGTTTGACATTTTTAATAAATATCGTAATTAGAAATTAAAGTAATGCTATTTCAAGCCAAAAACAATAGAAAAAGCTATATTCTGAGGAAAAATCAAACTTAAACTTTGTATATTTTTTAAAAAAAGCTGCTTCGTAATTTCAAACCAGAATTCGCTCTATTTGTGTTTATTTGTTGTACTCCTTATTTTGTAGTACCTAGAGACTAATAAAACACCGATTTTATCGATAAAACGAGTTGAATTTTCGTACTCGTAACACCCGAAACAGAACCATTGTAACACCCGAAACAAAGAAAAAATTTATAAAAAAATAGTAAAACGTTTTATTTAACAGTGATTGTATGTTACATGGTTTGTAAATGTCATACTTTAGAAGTCCTGTAAGTTTTAGGTATGCTTCCTTAAGAAAATTCGCTAAATTTCGAGTAAATGCAGCAACAGTCAGAACATAGAGGCAAAATCTCGTAACGCCCGAAACGCACACTTTTCGACTCATATTTTCGTTATCCTACATTCTAAGCTGTACAAACTTTATTATTAAGATAAAACAACTAAAAACGGACAGATTAAGGCACTAACATTATTAAAATACTATTTCAAAATACATGAAATTGTTGAATATGTGTGTACGAACGTAACACCCGAAACGATGGAATGACCCTATAGGTAATACTGTAATTATTCGATAATGAAAATAAATAAAAAATATGTCTCCAAAATTTTTTTATTATCTGACGGACAAAATATAATTTCGATTTCATTACCCAGTCATCATCCTTATTGTATAGGACATTGACAAGTTTTAAAGGTGCTACCATGTTCTGATAAGCAATAGAAATAAACACACCGAGTTTTTTGTGTGATATCGCGCCCGTTACATCGATTTTAATTCACACTAATAATTTAGTCAATCGTAATTGTTTAAAGTATAATTAATTACCTATTTACACCAATTTTGTTTTTCAAGAAAACAATCTCAAATGCATAATGGTTCTATTTTCATACTAATAAATAAATTTAATACTTATAATAAAAATACACGTATGTACCTACTTAACGTGCAACGCAAACGCATTAGGTTTTTTTAATTAAATATAATAAACCAATTTTTTAGTTTTTTGATGTGATACATTTTAAAGATGCTTAACTTTTCTTAACGGCGATGTCGTGAATTAGAATTGATTATTTTTAACACACGTCACTCACGAGAGTCACGAGGTGTAATAAATAATAATACAAGATCCAAACATTTCCAAGTTATTAAAATCCTTAGTTTTCAAAAAAGGCAGATTTTTAGAGACAGCATTTTTGTAAATTATTTAATGTTCAAACTTTGACGAAATTCTTCAACTTGGAACTTAATATACTACATACATAACTTACTGATTGTTGTAAACTTTTATTTATTATTTTTATCATTACTCAAGAGGTGCGATGAGTTGGTTTAGCAAAAGATGTAACGTTAGTCCCAATTATGTAAATAAATGATAATTTTAAATATTAAACTTCTTTCATTTTATGTAATAGAAAATGTATATTCGATTCTACTCTTAAAAATAATATAAGAATGCTATTTAATCATAATTAATACGACAAGAATTTTCTCTGAATATTTTATGATCTCTTGACCTAATTGGGTAATATTTTTGTTGTTTACACGTAAACGATGCTATAACTTTTTGTTTCCCGCCTTTTTACGACAAATTGACAGTGCAATAGCCCAGCGCCACTCAGTGTTACTATTTGGAACTACACGTATGCCGCCGTGACCAAACATTTGAAGTTTGTGTTAATAATAAGTCCAAAATTAGCAAAATAGGGCTGCTAATACAATTTGAGTTGGTTTTAAAACCACATGAGCTCAGAATTTCAAGTCCAAAACATATCATAATGAAAATAAACTAAATCGTTTTTACCCACATGCTCGCCTTAGCTTGTTAATGGACGACGCGCTTGGCCAATCAGAAGCGAGGCGTGTAGAAGCCCGCGCCATCTTCGTTTTCAAACTCATCTCGCCGCACACTCGCTCCGTCAGTCGCGCGTCGGATCCGGACAATCAAACAACTTGACTATTTTTAGTAATTAACACATCAAATTCAGAACAATCATGAGCACCAATGAAAAAAACAGTGAAGTGGCCGTAGACAAGGTCGGCGAAGAGAAGTCGGACGCGAAAAGTGATCTGAAAGGAGCGAAAAGGGCAGCTGAGGTGAGTGCACATGTCAAACAAATGTATTCGTTTAATCGCTCGCCATTTTATTGAACGCTGTAGTAGACGCTCTAGTACGTTAATTTCCCTATGTCTAAAAGATCCGTAGAGTCATCCACGTGGTGTATTAATTATTGACGCTTCACTGGCAAGTCTTAACGCCACCGAACCGGCATATTTTTGGATGTCATTTCTGACGAGTTAAGCATTTTAGAGTGTGAGGTAATCGATGAGTCAATGCCATGATGTCCTATGGTGTTGTGTTCAATAAATTCGCGCGATATTAACGTATCACGAGTATCATTACAGTCTTGTAGCTTTGTTTACCCGTTTTCGATACTAAGGCATGACCTTGGCAGAAAAAAAAAACATGGCGCGAGAACGTACGCTGCCTCCGAGAATGCTGTTATAAAAGATCGACATGTTGTTGCTTCTAAAGTCTTGATACCTTACAACGTTGACCTTATAGCACACGGTCGGTAGCTTTACACTTTCCCAGGTGTATTGTTCATGATAGCGTGACGCTATCTAGACGGACGGGTAATATGGCCGGCAAATGTCAGTACTTAGTAGGCACCGGATTGTCAGTCACCGCGAAAATGTTAGCTTTATCTCATAGATTGTTCAATGTAACTACATAATAAAGCAACGAAAATCACGTGTGCCATGATTTTACCACTATGTTAGCGTTCATTGCACAATTGTTATTTTATTTCTGTCATGTATACTGAAAACTAGTCAATGACCCGGCATTATTTGCATGCATGTAGGTGTTTTGTATGTAATATACGCTTCCTTTGTTCCACAAGTAGGCAGCTAGCCACTTGGTAATATGCACGTCGTTTCTCGGTGATAACGAATTGAGCGGGAAATCCTGAAAACTACAGAATTTCGTTGACTGTGGGAATATATTATCTACTATCTCGCTCGCTCTTTCTAACCTGCATACCAAGCTCGAGGACGCATGGCGTTAGCTGTAATTCATTAAATAAAGTGGGAACGCTCTATAATCGTTACGTTCATGTTAAAACAACAAATAGAAATTAAATTATGTGTCTGGTATTATTATTTTATATGACTTTTGTAGGTTTTTTTGTTGGCTCCCCGCCTTTACGGCTTCTCAATTTGAGCGCGTATATGCGCGGTGACCGCGATTGACTTTGCCTCGGGAAAATAGGCCGTATGGCGCCGGCCCGCGTTGTTCGGCGCTCTTTCCCCCACACAACTAATGACCCACGCTTCTTTATCGTTACGAATCTTTGTCACCTGCGCCTCATTATATCTCGCGTAACTAAAGCGCATTTCTCGAAAATTATCTGTTAGGTTAGATTGGAAATCGATTGGCTAATAGCCAGTATTATTATTTGCATGATCTTGAATGTCAAGGTGCACTGTCACAAGGCGTACGTAAACAAGTGTGCAACTTTTTCTCAGGATGCAACTAAGTCTTGTGTCTTTCATATTATAGGAGAAACAAACCGAGGCGAAAAAGGCGCGAAAGGAGGAGAATGGAGGCGGTGGAGATGATGAACCTCACAGTGAAGAGGAAGATCTAGAAGGAGAGGGCGAAGGCGACGACGACGACGACGAAGAGGTCGAGGGGGAAGAGGGCGAAGAAGACGAGGAAGTATTAGAAGAGGGAGAGGACGACGATCTCGAAGGTAACGGTCAGTAGATACATATTATGCATCAACAGCTTGATAAATTGCATTGCTTAAAGTAGATACATGACTCGTTCATGCAATTATGCACTATCTAAAAGCCGGCAACTTAAAGGTCGCGACAACTCAATATAACTGCTTCACGTCGGCTAGTAATTCCATCGTTACAGTCATATGGGTTGCACACGCAAAAAATGTTGATACCATAAATAGGTCAAAATCTACCCAATATTGCAAAATTGAGATATTGCCCATGTCGTATATTGTAATCTATAAACAACCAGGTTACCTTTTGATTACCTATCTCTGTTTGATAAAGCTGTTGACAAACTTAAATCTTGTCAAAAAAATTGCCGTGAGAAAAAACGGTTTCTCCAATTTACAAGTTCTGGCGCGTGCATAACTTGCTTGAATTGTCTTCTCGAAAAGTCGTATTTCTAAAGATGGGTGTTTGTTTGTTACAGATGAGGAAGTGGAAGAAGAGTTATTAGACGAAGAAGAAGAGGATGACGCGTAATACGGCTAGTGCCTCTATAAGGACAATGTCACAGTGATGTGTTAGTGGTCTGCGTGACGCCCGCCGCGCGGCCCCGCCTCGCCCCAACTGCCGAGCGAGCCCGAGTCACCGCTCAACAGTTGAGAACACGCGGGGCCGGCGTCGCTCCCACCTCAAACGGGTGCACTTTTATTTAAATGACAAATGTAATTAATTAAGTCGAATCCAATGCAGATTTTCAATTTTTACAGTGTTTAAGTTGATTGATACCGAAGCTGTATCTTTACTTTTCTAGGCTCGTCGATTCGAGTGTATAATTAATTAAGAATTAGCAGAATGTTGAATTTTGTCATGAAATGTACAAATGTGTTTTCGAAAGTAAACTTTATTCTAAGTGAAACCCACTCTGTATTTAGGTTTACCTGTGAGCCCGTCAAATGGTGAAGTTGTGATATTTTTCTACAATAGAATATCCAATTGTTATAATAAAATATAATATACATACTAGAAATAGACTCGTACGGCAGTAATAATACATTCTTATACAGAGTGTCCCTTATAAGTTAGCGTTAAGCGTAAGTCCAAAATGGAACTCTTCAGGAGTACGCGAATGTGTATTCCGCGAATTTTGTAGTTTTTGAGTTATTTTTCGTTTTTTTTTCCAAATCTTGAATATTTTTCGGAAAAGGACGCCTATCGTAATGATGTCTAATGAATTTTCCAAGTCAAGATTTGATAATAATTCTAAAATTACAGAAACAAACCTCCATGGGAATGATTCGGTTATCCCTTAGGGGTTCTAAGGACTTTGCTTGACACAGTTTTACTGGACAACCTGTAGCAAATAAGCAATTAAGTCACAACGCTCAATTCTTCATTTTTTTTGTTGTTGATGAGAGTTTGTGTGTACATATTTAGCGTAAGTGAAGCCTGTGATTTTATAATCGGTCATGTAACATAGTGTGATTGTTGCACTCAGGTTGAAATCTTTATTTTCCGCTAAACCTAGCTTGTCATGTTTCAGTTTCATAAACACTCCTTCGTACTGCTCGAATCCACCATGAACCGAAAGTAGATAATGAATTTTAATAATTATTATATTAGTGGTAGTGTGTGGGTTGAGATTGACGCTCGTTCACGGGGTATTCGGGTTGGTACGGGGCGGCCGAATCCTTTGGCCAGTAACTGCCTCCGCTGACGAGACGAGTTGCCGTATTTCACTTGACAGTTTATTAGAAAAACATCACAATTTTACCATTATCTCGCGTACATCGCACGCCGGCCACCGGCTCTCCGAACGACTGATAAAGAGAGCGCGACGGTCGCCGTGCCGCGATAGTGAACATTATAAAACCGGCCTGTAATTTTTGTCCATAATTGTTAATTAGGATTAGAACCTTCAGTTCGGTATTCCAGTGTTTCACGGTGTGGAATAAGAGATTCCTAGGTTAAAGTTTAGTGTTTAGGAAGTAACGTCATTTTGTATGAAAGGACGCTAAGGGAGCTGTGGCGTGGGGCGGGTGAGGCGGGGGGCGACTCCCCCGCCGCCGCTCGCGTGGCCTCGTTCGATTTGCCGCGCGGCGTGGGTCCCCGCGCCCCGGCCCGCGTCTGCCGCGCCCGCCGCCTGCCCCGTACCACGGCATGCCAACGCGTTCCCCGAGCGTGGAAAATCACCCGTCGCGCGATTTACACCGCTGTCTCACCGCCTATGTCGACCGAACCAGCGATGGAACCGCGCGCGGCGAACGCGCGTCCTTACAACTAGACGCCGTTATTATTACGAGTGTTTTGATACTTCTTGTTGATCAGTTTTCACTCCGTTCAGTCTTTCGCGGGGAGGCGCGATGTTACGACCGCTTCGGAATACATTTATTTACTGACGTTACGTAACTCGTGGCCCCGGCTGAGACGTTTATGAAATGCATTTAGCGGATATTCCATCGGCGATTGAATACCAAAGGGAGCAAACTTATTTTTGATTAGAGAAACTATCATTGAGATCAATAAAAAAATAACCTCACGAGTAAATCCTATTGTCCCGCCTTTTCATTCATTTTGTGGTAAGAATGAGCTGTCGCATATTGTGTACGATGTACGACTATGTGAATACCTTAGTACGATTTTATTTATTTGTGATGTTGAACACTATTGATTTTCTACAATGGACGAAATGTAAATACAACCGATTTTAAGTAAAACGTTATTTTGTTTTTGAAGCTTATTTATTTGTCCCACTAGTATCTCCACACCAATGAGATAGGTAGGTAAATATTATTTAGAGTTAGCCATATAAAAATAAATATGGTGCGACGGCCGACAATCACAAATGCTTTGACGCATAATTATGATACGGCGTCGTTCATAATATTGTGTATAAAGAAACTACGAATTGTTCTTCAGGCCCGAGGGGTTCAAAAGTACCCTTCCCTCTTCATCCCCTGTCCTGGTGTCAGATGTGCAGAAGGGGGATATTGAAACCGAATTCATTGAAGCAGACTCCCACTTCCGCCCTTATTATTCCAAGTCGTTACGTTACTCGATTTCTATAGTTGGAGTGAGGCTTTCTAGAACATTCCTTATCTTGCGATTCCTATCTAGAATTTTCGATCTGTTTATTATTACCCATCTTCTAACAGCCTACTTTCTTCTTATAATTATTCCCTTTATTAATCTAAAATTATTCCGTCTTTAACTCGTACGCCTTTAAATTATGTTTGAAGCTTTTTATAAAATCTACTTAGCACTATCTCGACGATCACTGAAATGTCTGGAATGATGTGTTTTTGCAAAAGACTAGTCGGAGTTTTGAGAGACCCCATGTCATTTCCATTTTGAATGAGCAAAAATATTGAAGCGATAATACCTAACAGTTATAATCTAGGTGGGTCCCAAAGGTATACATTTTCAAGGTTGAAGGGAAACCGGCTTATCAATATTTCATAGAAAATCTAACGGTAAAAAAACGACAAAGGTGTGAATGCGCCTTTATTGATACACGTGAATAACACAGTAGCGACATCTAGTTCATGGTATTATTCAACAAAATCTAGAACTGAGTAGGTATGTAGATGGAGCCTCTATCGTTTAGTATACTCAAATCTCGCTAGATGGCGTTCTTGTTGTTTTACGCGCCAATTTTAAATACTACGTACCTAAAGTCCTGTATTCCAGGAATTTCAAAATAATATGTTTTGTAGGTTCCGCAACAAATGTCAGTGGCTGAGAATGATTTCGACCTATTTGTAAAAAACACTGAAATTATGTATTAACCGAAGTTATTGTAGGTACAAAAGCAAGAGATGTGGATTGATTTAAATTTTTTCAATCGGCGCTTTTTAGGTACATACCTGCTCCTCTAAACCTATAATAAGTAGGTACATAGTTTGTCAGTAAACTTACCTAGCCTCCAATCAGGCGCATCGCATCTTCATGTGTAGCATTAGCAACAAATGTTTCTCTTGCTTAACTCACAGCAAGCATGTTGAAACTATAAATTAATTTCGATTCTACTCCTAAAAACTGTCTGCCCATCACGAATTCACAATCACAAGTTCACAACGCACAAATGCACTGCCCACATTATAGTAATTTTGTCATTTTAATACACTTGAATTCATAGTTAAATAAATACAGTATGAGATTAAAGTTAAAGGCATTCAGAGAAGATTAACTAACAGCCGTAAATTGAAAACTACTTGTAAAATATTAGCCAATGAGGTGCGTCGGCTCGGAGAGATATCAACGCAGGCGTAGTAGGCCGCCTACTTACTCACACTAAAATTAGTCAAAACTGCAATATCTTCCTAATGTTAAATACCTGCTTCATAAAATAATATGAAAACTTAAATTTTCGATTTCAAATTATTTAAAACATTACTGCAGAGTTGTTTTTTAATTTTGATTATTTTTAGATTTTTAGAGCTTACAAGTACCGGAAGTGAAACTTACGTATTTAGTACCGGAAGAGAATATTATCTCGGCTATAATAGCTAGATCAAAGAATATAATTTAAGCGAACTACATTTTACAATTTTTAGTCTGCAAAAGTCCAATTTTTGGTTTAAATTTAAGTAGGCTTTATATTCACGCACATTCGTTGTATAAGTGGAAGTCGATAAAAGTTTTCTGTGGAGTGGGCCGTGGTATGGGCCGTGGAGCCTTCCAAGTTGCTGAAGATTATAAATTATAAATTGTCAGGGATTGTTAATAAATTACGGACTCCAAATCTGGCTGAATCGCATTCATCCATCGCACTCGCGCACCACGTATTCCTCCCGCCCCATGCCAGCCAGTCAACGACATTTATTTTACTTTTTTTTAGTACGCTACGAACTCTTCGTGCGGCTGTACGTGTGATGATTCTTTAGCCACTCGTAGTTCGCGCGAAACTTTTTTCGATCCAAGGTTGTGAAGGGTTATAAATATTTAGAAATAGAAAACAAATTTTTCTTTTTTGTTTGAGCCCTTTAATAGTTTAACGTAAAATGTGAGTGATTTTATGTGAAGTTATTGAACTTTCTGTTTTGATTTACTGCAAAACTGCAATCAATCAGGTAAAAAAATGTGTCTATTTGTTAGTAAGTAGTAATTTGTTTTTACAAGTAACAAGTTTAGTAACCATTTATGATTTTAATGCAAAATCATCACAAGCGTAGATATAACAAATTATTAATTAGGTACACTATCCCAGGAAGTTAGAAAACCCAGGAATTTGTGGAGTTCCTAGGAATAGTACTAACGAAATATTCTTTTGACTTTATGTTTTGTTTTGTTGTAGTCTCATAACATTATTAAAAACAAAAATTGTGTTGTTCATCGAGTTGATAAGATGGATAATGATTGAATAAGGTAATCCCATTGTTTTGATTATGAGGAAGTTTTGACATAAATAAATGTTTTGTTCACTTGTCAAACAAAAAAATGTTGCATATCTTAACTCTTACTCCAATATTGTGATGAAAATAATAAACAAATTATGACAAACGTTACTGCACTAGTTTTGGTAAACATGTTTTTCGTGTCGCACCATCAGCAATCAGCTGGCCGGTGCGCAGTAGTCAAACTGGTAATATTGTAGAGGCCGTAGGTAGACTATTATTAGGTCCAGTTTACTTACAAGTAACAATCTGTATCTCTGACATTATACAGAATCTCCATCTAGTAGATAATCATACTTTTGCTGATAGCTCAGGAATAATAGTGAAAAGTAGAGTTGTATGTATACTTACTCTATTTCGCCTTTTTCATATTAGGAAGGTACTTCAAGTAAGCCAAAAAATCATAAATAAATTATATACAAAAGTAGACATTTCTTACCTAGCGCATTAAGAGTTAAATCTAATAACAATATAATACTGCATGCCCTACGACTTAACTTCTCTCTCTTATCCCAATAAGTAACACATTTCCTTACTTTTTTCACACTACCTTGAATTTTTTTTACAAACAGCCTTCTTAGTAACCAAACAACAACAAACTATAATAAAAACAAAGTAAGAAGTAAAATATAACAAACATTTGAAATAATAGTGTAGCGTGATTAAAAAAGTTCTTGTTTCGCTTGACCAATTATGTTTAAACAAAGGATGTAACCATTATGATTATGATTAACAAATAAGATAGAGGGATAGATATCTTTTTTGTAGTTAATTATGTAAGTATCAGTAATAATAAATTACGCTAGAGGAAAAGTCAATAATAAGTTAAAAACAAAATATTTCGGAGTAATTTACTTGGAAGTTGATTGTTTTGTGATTCAGCAACCCAAGTTTGTGGTTGTTACATAGATGCTGAATCACATAACGTCAGGAAAATATTATAAGCTATATGGCACGTACAAAACCCAAATAAGATTTTGCTGAGGTAATTTTTTCAAGTTGTGTGAATTTGAATTAACTATGCAACTTTAGGCTGCAAGTATTGTCTTAAGGTGTATTATGAGACTTATAATCTGGTAATTCACTAGTCTTGCTAGAAAACCTTAGTAAGTAATAACTTATACCTATCTAAATTTAGTTATTGGTAAACTTTATAGTCCTAAATGACTTTTAAATGACATACTTACACATATTAATGCAGTACATTTCCTTGATCGAATGATTTTACTTTGTCCTTCATTATCAGCCCTGTTATTCTGAGGTAATCACCAACAAAAACATTGCGTGTTACTTTCTTTGTTTATGACCTGTTGGTATCAATTCTTATCTCTTTATCGGTTGATACCCTTTTAAGTAACAGCACTAATGCTAAGTTGGTTTTGTTGACACATCCATTATGCATTCATAGAGCTCTACATAAATGCTAGGTAGGTAGGTCATGCGGTCATCGGAGATATTGATTTTCTATTGTTCTTAATTACCTAATTACTTGGTAAACGTACGCGAATGATTAGACCTAGATAGGTAGGGTAAGGTGGGGCACAATGTTACACGGGCTACAATGTTACAATGCATATTTCTCCGTCCCTTTCTATTAGTTGTATGATGTTCAGCGGCTCAGTTTAGCAGCTCTCATTAGCTTGACAAACGTGTATACCAACATCATACAACTAATAGAAAGGGACGGAGAAATATGCATTGTAACATTGTACCCCGTGGAGGTATTAGCACACCTCCGTGTTGTACCCCGTGTAACATTGTGCCCCACCTTACCTATTGCTATTGGCAACTGGCAACTACCCATTGCCGGTCATGTCGTCTCATTCTATCGCAAACAATCATCATTTGATGAGAGCGAGAGCAAAAACGGAAATGGATAGTTAACACTGTGGCCGATAACCGATATAATAGGTCCCGACTTCCTATAATAAGTAAAAGTTTAACAAATCCTAGTATCAATAAACAATAATAAAATAAGGGGGCTCTAATCTCTAAGTGTTTTTTTTTACTTCATAACTTGAGAAAATAATTTACAGATACAATTAAAAATACAGGGTGTGTTCAAAATCAAAAAAAATCAAAATCAAAAATATTTATTCAGTTTAGACCACAAGTGGCACTTATGAACGTCAATAGAAAATAATAAAAAAAAGAAAAAGGTAGCCCTTATGGGGCACTTTACATGTCTCCTTATCTTTTGGGCCCTACCAGCGCTTCGAGACAAACATATGGCAAGTGCTGAGAAGAAACGCCGGAACAAACTCAGATCGATCTTGTTACACTTGTACGATAGTATGGAATGGAACCCTTTGTTTGCGTAACCGACTCACTTGACCGGTTTATTTAACTATTTATAAAAAGACAAATCTTTTGTGGTACGAGTAGCTTCGCGCGATATCTGAAGTAGGAGGTACAGTCCTTGTCAGTCATGTTTTGCGCATCCACTAGTTAAGGCTTATTTTTACCTACATAATATAATATTGCTATTGTATGGTCAGAGATGCTACACGGTAGAGCCGGTCGTCATCTAAACATTTTTACGCAACTCGGTCAATGTCAAACACAGTCGTTTCATAACTGGAAGTTTATCTCTACACTGCCTAGGGCTACGATTTTAGTGCTACGACCACAATACTCACCTTAAACTGCATCGGTCCTAAAAAAGTTTCTGTTAAAAGCTAAGTACGTTTTAAATAAACAACTTGAAAAAATCGAACTGCCTAAGACGGGAATCGAACGCTCGCCCGGCAAGAGAAAGGTCGTTGGTTCGATTCCAAATTTTTCAAGTTGTTTGTTTAAAATTTAGTTTGAGAAGTGACTCTAATCGCTAAGAATTAGCTTAACTAAGTTATAATAACCTAATAAGTATGACTTACCTACATATGTAGTAATTAAATAACATCATGTCATGACCATAGTGAATAGGCACTTACAGGGCAGATATTTTACCATCCTAGACTGCATCCCACATCCCACAGGTCAAATACCTGCCTTTTTATGCATAAAAAAAAACTATAATCCTATGGAGTTTTGTAAAACAATTAAAAACTATTATTTTCTATTATTTATGAGCCAGCATTTTCTATTATTATCTGCCGCCAAGTCGAGCGCGAAGCAAACACTGCCGTACTATCCTTTACTGGAACCATCTCGCCGCATTTTCAGGCCTCTATTTGAGAACCTCTGGATAAGACCAGAACACAGAAATTTTCGTCATCTAGTAAGCTATAATCACATACTTAAAATCCAAAATTTCAAGTCTGTAGGTCATTTAGTTCCGAAGTTAAGCGAAAGCAAAGTTTCGCATTTACGACACTCACTCACTGATGATCATCAAAATAGAACTAGTACTTCCCATAAACTCAGAGAGCTGAAATTTGGTACAGAGTTAGGGTTTAATGGCCACATAAAGGGAAAACTATAAAAACTAAGAAAATCGAAGATCTGGAGTAACACCACATTCTTAATCAATACTACTCCGGCACCGTGGTGTTCGCCTGTATCGCTCACCGCTAGATGGCGCTAGCACTAGCAAGCGGTGTCCAGATTTTTATCCTTTCTAGAGAAAGTCGTCGATTAAGTTGAATGTTGTGTAATTTGCATTTCGTTGATTTCGTTTATTATATTGTAAGGTTCGCTAAGGTTATGTTATTAAAATAATTCTGATTCGTTGTCCATTTTAAAGGTCGTTGAGTTTATTTGTGTTTAATATCCTAAAAAAATGTCGATAAAACGACGACGTTAAATAATTTTGCCTCGTTCTACAAAAAGAAGGGAAATCCCACCAAAAACATTCTGTAAAAAACTAGCCAAGTCTCGATGGAGCTGCTTGTTTATCTCTAAAAAGTAATTAAATCTAGACAAAATCGTGCCAAGTCTATGGTTCCTTACTGCGATTTCTTTATTATTATAGTTAATGTTGTGTGACTTGGCCGTTGAACAATCTTTATTAAGATAATCATACATAAGTATTATAAATACGCAGCTTTACTAAACCTACAATTGACTGGTTATTAAATCAACGTTTTCCAAGTGGCAATTTTCCATCGTCAATGGGTAACGGTTCTGGCAACAGATTGGTGCAATGGTGTCATGGAGCACCTGGTTTTGTCACCCTTCAACGGCCAAGTCACACAACATTAAAACTATAATAATAAAGAAATCGCAGTAAGGAACCATAGACTTGGCACGATTTTGTCTAGATTTAATTACTTTTTAGAGATAAACAAGCAGCTCCATCGAGACTTGGCTAGTTTTTTACAGAATGTTTTTGGTGGGATTCTGCTTACTACTAGTACCTTGCATCATGCTGTCAAGGTGTCATGCTCACGTTTCAAAAGAAATGGCAGAGGTTAAACTCATTTACATCACAATCCTATGAACACCTCGAATATTTTATTGTTTCTTTAATAACTTTATTATAATCCATTCCATCATCATCGCGTAGTTATTGATTAAAGGAGCAGATAGGAGTTAGGAGGTACACTTCATTGGTAGAGCCAACCCGGCTTAAAGTCACCTTCTTCTAATCAGAATAAGTAGTTGGTTGTAGGTATGAAAAACCAGTTGCACTCGCATACATAGTACCTACTTAGGTACTTACCTAAAATATGGTTCTGTACCATGACGTCTTTATAGCGCTTAATATCGTTTGACAGTCACAATTAATCGAAACGATTAACGAAATAAATAACGAAAGGTTTAATTTAAAAAAAATATAATATCAAAATATTGCTCGGCACAATTTTGCCAATTCCCTACGCAGATAGCGTTAAAGGCAATTTAAATCTTAGACGCCTTCTTGTTATTTTCTAAACAATTTGCTATGATTTATAAATAATCATAAATTATCGTGCGCTGCTACGCCACTCTCTCTTTCTATTAGTGGTGACGAAGATACGAGGGCGGCACTGAAAATTTCGGGAATCAAGGAAGTGAAACAACATTACTATTTAAAAATGTATTTATTGCTTTTTAAAGTATTCTCCGCGAAATTTGACACATTTTTCCATACACGAAACCAATCATTGAAGCAAACATTGCATTCGGAAGTTTGGGTCTCCAAAATGGCCGTTTTGTAGGCTTCCACAGCTTCTTCAGGTGATGAAAATCTCTGACCACGCAATTTATTCTTAATTTTAGGGAAAGTATAGAAATCATTAGGGCTTAGGTCGGGGCTGTACGGCGGATGGACTAATAATTATATGTTTTCTTGCTCTAAAAACTCTTTTGTTCAGTGCGCGGTGTGAGAACTCGCATTGTCGTGATGGAGGATGATGCGGCGGTTGCAGTTCTCTTTACGGAGTTCAGAAACGACCTGTGGCAAACAAATGCTAGCATACTAATCTGCATTAACCGTTCTTTGTCCCCCAAGAGGAATAGTCGCAACATGGCCGGTTTTGGAGACAAACGTGGCCACCATTTTTTTTGCAACACTCCGTGAACGAACAATTTTTGTTGGCTTTAATTCATTTTCGAACACCCAAACTCGTGACTGGTTTTTTGTTTCGGGTTCGTACGCGTATATCCATGATTCGTCACCTGATACGATGTTGTATACAGCATTTGAGGATCCTGCATGTAATCTCCCGAGAGTTCTGACGCACCAAGTAACGCGAGCCGCTTTTTGCTCTTCACAGAGCGAATGCGGTATCCATCGGGAAAACAACTTTTTTACACCTAATTGTTCATGCAAGATTATTTGTATTTGACTCATGCCAATGTCTAAAGTTGCCTGAATTTCGCGGTATATCACATGTCGATCTTCTTCAATCAGCTTACGCACAGCATCAACGTTTTCTTAGGTGACTGCAGTTTTTGGACGACCTTGACGGGGATCATCACTGAGCTTGACACGTCCACGTTGAAATTCAGGAAACCAGCGATAAATTGTGGTTTTGGATGGGGCTTCATTACCAAATGCAGAAATCATCCGGTCAACACACTGTTTTTGTGTTAAACCACTTCAAAAGTCATAATAAATCATCGCTCATGAATTTTCTCGAGACAATTCCATTTTCTCAACGACTAAACAAGTTTGACAAGACCTTGTGATACGACCGAGAATCTTTTTTTAAATAAATAAATGGTATACGATTTTTGAAACCCTGGAGTTTGCAATTAAATAGATTTTAATATGACTGGAACAGTGGAAATATTCCATTCCCGATACTTTTAGTGCAGCCCTCGTAATAAGTGTCGATGATGCGGGAGATATCTTACCTAATTGAACGAATGGATACATACGGATGAGTTCTAAATGCATGTAGTATACAGTACGAAGGTAACTAGGTAACCAAATTCGTCTGTATGGGGAGCATAGGGTTTTTTTTTTATAAGGGTTAGATGTGCATGGCAGCAAAATCATCTAGATTTCCAAATAGGTACATACCTACATAGTTTCAAACCTTGACAAAGTGCAACAACTGTCGTTATAAACGCTATAGACATCGATACCGCTGGTTCCCATCACTAGACGGCCCGTGCGGTTGCAATAGGCCCAGTGATGAAAGTGCAGCGGCATCATTGTGAAACTCGGTGCATCTGACGACACTGTTATTGATATTTGTATTGTCTTGTCTCGGTACAATCGCCGCTGACCTTCTGTTTACGCATCAGTAGTTATAGATAGGCTGTTTACCAAGTCTGTAGGACTGATGTGGCGCGGGGCAGGGCAGCGTAAGGAACTAGCAGATAAAACCATCTGCTAGTTCCTCACGCTACCCTGCCCCGCTCGAACCCGAACTCAATAACCTAGAAGCAGATAAAAAAGTCCCTAAAGCAATAATATTTAGTTATGTGGCACTTACAGGTGTACGGTCCCTTTAGCAAGTCAGCTCTACCTAACTACGAACTGTGTATCGCGTTCGCGTCGCGATTAGCGATTTCGTCTGCGATTTGCCTCTATTGTTCACTACCAAATTAGGAAAACCGATCTCACCACTTCAATTTGCATTGTAACCATTAGCATAATCGGTCATCATCATTATTTTTATTAATTCATTCTACCTATAAGTCAAATGAAAACAATTATTGATTTCACCGATAATTGTGGTAAGCTAAATGGTTCCTTCTTATAATAAATCTTTTGCTGTTATATCAGTATTGGACTAACAGCCCGTGAACCCCAGACCTTCGTTATTATATAAAAGATCAAATTTTATCAGCGCCTGCTCCCAAGAACTTTCTTGCCTGTGTTGGGAGCATGCGCTGACAAACTTTCTGCTTTTATAAACTAACTAAGGCCTGGGGTTCACGGGCTGTTGCTCTATAAGTTATAAAATATTTTTCCGGAAGACTATTGTACAGTGGGTTACGAGAGAAAGCAGTATATTTTTTGTGATTTTTTTGTGCGAATTCCCGAGTTCCCTACAGTGTCAAACAACTGGCGCAAATCGGCTTTTAATTTTAATAAGCATTACAATGTGTGGTCAAAACAATGGCACATTGTGTACGTAAACATTTTCTAATCCAATTTAGTTTACGACTCAATGTCGACATCTTTCCGCTCAAGGTCCGGTGTAATTTACGCGGCACGAAACATTTGCTGCAATTTACAGAACTAGCCTGTAACATGAATGAATTAAAAAAAGTTTGATAGTCCGGTTTTTCATACGAGAAAGACATGAAATTACATTTACGATTTGAGCTTTTCGGAAATTGGTTAAACATTTGAAAACTGAATCAAAGACATGAATTTTTAGTAGAGCCTACTAACCAATAACCAAAATTCTGTCATGAAATTGATTCAGCGGTTTGAGCGTTAAAACGTAACAAAAGACCAAACCAGCAATGGAACTAATCCCAGAGGTCACAGTTCAAGGAACTTATGTCCACCATGTGGTGCAGTAACCATGTGGTTAGCGGTTGACATCACCAACTGCGTGCGCGTCTCGGTGATATTTATTGGTTGGAGAGACCACAAGCAAGCCGAGGGAAAGCGGAACTGAGCGATTGAAACGCTACACTTTTGTTTTCATTTCGTTAATGCTTTCCCTATTTGAGGTTGCACAAAGGTTTTTGGGACAACTATTGGTTTTTCTCGAACCTGAGCCCAGGGTCTGTTTTGTTTTGCGATCTTATGTGTTAACTTGCACCTTCCTAAACTTTCTACTGTAAGTTCAACGATCTGTTAGTGGAAATTTCCTAAAGTTACGCATAATGTAATTTTGCTTGCAATGTAACTTATGTGCTAGAAAAACTTTTAGTAGAGACACAAGCTTCTGAAGTCTTGACCGAACAGAGGTTAATATCCGAGATTAGTAACGAGCAAACAAAATGCTCTTGCACCTAGGGTTAAAAACAACAACAGTCTGTTGATAATTGTGTTTTTAACTGTAGGTATCACACATCACATATCAAAACATCCGTGTGTCAGTGAATGCATTAACTTTGACAAGGTTAATAGGTAGAGCTTTGATGACATTGGAATTTTGATTGAATGATTTTGTGACGGTTGTAGAGCACTTAAATTATAAATATTTATTATGTACCTATTTCATAATCAATTGGTTTCCGAATTGGTTTAAGTTCCAGGTCTTTATGTTTACGATTGAATAATATTTATCTTTTTTAATCCCCGGGCGCAAATGAGGGTTATTACCGCGTAAACAGAATAACCGATAAGTTATTTTTGTCTGAATGCTAATTAAATTAGCACAATGCTAACAAGTCTTGTCATCTTATGTAGCTATCTTTTCTTCCATCGGCTAGTATAGGTTTTAATTTTATTTATAACTGCATTGTTTGTCTTTATTAGGTAAAAATACTAGTAGTATTTTTTAACTTTGACAGTAGCCTTAAAAAATTTGAAGAGCAGCGCTTCCTAATACCTTGCTCTTTCCTTCGTTCTAATTTCCGTGACACAAGTAGCTGAGGTCAGCTAAAGCTCATTCTGACACTGCGCACGTCTTCGGAAGGCGACCAATGTCAGAATGCGCGCGAGTGGAATCGCCAACATCGTGAATATTATTATGACGGGTTTTGGTTTAAATATGTTAAATATTCATTAAACATAATTAGAATATTTAGAAGTTTTAGTAGTTATTGTGACCTTAGAATTTATAGGTATTTAGTACTAAACCTAACTAGGTAGGCATTAATATTTCCCATTATGTTGCTGTTAGATAATGGCCAATCTAATAGCTTGATATGAAGAGGCTATTGTCCAATCAACAATGGCAGAGGTACTTAATTGATACTGCACAAGAAGTTTCGATTGTTATCCAAATATTTACCTTTAATTGAGCATGCATTGTTTCGCTAATTGCTTCTCACATATAACTTCAGCATAGTCGATACATCGTTGGCATTTGCCAGGATATTGTTTTGTTAGGCGGCTTGGTAATTAGGTAGGTTTGTTGTATTTAAAATAATTGGATAGGATTTGAATGCAGGTATAATCAAGTACTTCTCTCAAGCATTTACTGGCTTTATTATACGTCCAATAAGAGTGACCTGGTTATTTTTCCGTTCATAATGTAATGATTGCTAGTTGATCACAAACTAAGTAGTTTTTTAAAAAAAAAATATGCATAACAAGGCAGATATTTGACCGCAATCGCACCTGATGTTAAGATGATGCAGTCTAGGATGTTACATCTGTCTGCCCTGTAAGTGCCTATTCACTCAAAATTTTCCCACACTTAATAAAGTCTGCTTGTTCCAGAACATCCAGATGAGAGCGATGCTCGCGCATGCACTATGCGTCGCGTATTGCGCGTGCGTCGCGGCGGCGTTGCGCGTGGGCGTCGGCATCGCAGACATGACCGGCCCGCCTGCTGAGATCAATTTCGTAAGTTACTTTTGATAAATTCTAATTTTTATCCAGATTTGGCAGGCGTATCAGTTTAGCCCTTCGAATGATTCTTGAATACAGAGGTATAAACCTGTGGTATAAATAAACCCATGTTACTTAGTTGTTCTCTGACTTTTCAGAGAAACAAAAACGGGTCCTAAATCTGTATCTGTAGAGCAGAGCACATCTATCTCTAGTGATCACTGAAAATGATTGACAGGCGAATCGCACTTCTAAAAGATACGATATAATTTTATCGTCGGTTCATCACTACGCTAATTTTAGATACGATATTACTCGTACTATAAATAAACTCGTCCACTTATGCCCAAATGAGCATAATTTATAAATGATTATGACTTTATGACCTATTCAATTTGCAATACATTTTGTTCATACACAGCTGAAAAACATGTAGTTTCGGGTCACCATACATCCGGATTTTCCAGGACGTTTTCAGGGGCCTAACTCTACCTAAAGACTGCTTGACAAAATGACAAAAACGTGCGTAAAATAGAACATAGGTAGTCAGCTATTTATCTAACTAAAGGTGATTGAATAAAGTACAATGATTGATTTTCATTCCAATAAAACATTTACTTCAACGCCATGGATAAGATTTTCAAACTTCTCTGAGTGTAAATAACATTTGCAAATTGTACTAGGTTGCACGTGTTATTGCACAGTGGTGAGTAGGTACCTACACTTTATAACGTCAGACCACCCACTAAGATCATTATGTCAATAAAAGTTCTAGAAAGATACAAGGATAATGTGGATGATAATTCAATCAACATCTTCCTTGTAAAGGAGGATCAACGAAATACAGAACTGACTTGGTTTTGTTTATTTATTTTAATCAACAATGTTAAGTTATAGTTCAAGTTAAAGAATGCAATTTTAAAACAAAAACATCTACTTATCGTGAGCACAAATCAAACAATGGACAAATTGTTATTTTAAAACGTCTCAAAGTAATAAGCTTATGAAAAGTTTAAATTGATTTCTAGTGCGTGTAATTAATTTCTCAACTGCATGCTCGCAGCAGACAAAGAAACTGCAGAGTTTCTGACATCTCGTAAGTGTACCGAGTGACCAAGCGGTCCAAGGTCGCGCGGCGAATGCGCATGAGTCACTCAATCAGCAAACTGGAGCGGTAGGGTTATCGACCAGATTTGATTGAGTGCTGCATAGTAATAGCCGTAATAGCAAAGCAAAAAAAGTCGCAAAAAGTTGCCATGACTTTGCCTTTAATGAAGCTGAAATTGCTTTTTGTATATCCTCTTAAGTTATTGTTGGAACTTCTGTAACATTGCGAAGTGAATAAATGAGTATTATGAATATGAACCCTACTGACGTCAGCAAGTACGATTGTTTTTGTCTATTATGTAGGTTGATAGAGCAATCAAGATCTGATATGATTGTAAAGCTGTTTATCGAAGAATGAGTTATCAAATCTGTGGTTATCAAAATCGGGTCATGAATCTCCAGAGATTAATTTTTGTAAACATGTTTCTTAAATAAATAGTAATTACACTCTGGCCTGGAGTTAGTATAAAAATTCTAATTATCTTATACCGTCTTGAAGTTCTTGAACCTCTGATTGTATTAAAACCATGACATTAGAAATAGACTGCGAGATATCTCATAAGCAAAGTGCTATGCTATGCTAACTTTATATTAAGTGTGGGCTTTATCCATTTTAGCAAGCCAGGCTAGGATATTTATAGAGTTCCTACTTTTAGAGTCGTCTCGTCGTCAGTAAAAATTGCATGGAAATTTTGTGCCAGACTTGTTATTGCTGACACAATGGGTTAGACGAACGATCAATAAATGATTCAACAATCCGGCAGATGATTCACAGGTATCACATGATATACCTACATAAAACAACGAAGTTATT
Source organism: Ostrinia furnacalis (assembly GCF_004193835.3). NCBI lineage: Eukaryota > Metazoa > Arthropoda > Insecta > Lepidoptera > Crambidae > Ostrinia > Ostrinia furnacalis. The sequence goes on along the minus strand of NW_021130421.1, from coordinate 23,462 downwards.
CTTTGGAATTTTGTTTACAAACACTGATCCTCATAATAATATGTAGGAATAAGTTATTTTCTTTAAAATGAAAAAATAAAACAAAATATAAATTGTTCATGGTAAAAAAAATGATAGGTAAGTACATAAAGTCTTCGCGTTAAATATTAGTTTTTCTTTTTTTATTCACTTACTAGCTTTCCGCCCGCGGCTTCGCCCGCGTGGAATTTTGTCTGTCACAGAAAAACTTTATCGCGCGCGTCCCTGTTTCAAAAACCGGGATAAAAACTATCCTATGTTCTTTCCCGGGACTCAAACTATCTCTATGCCAAATTTCATCAAAATCGGTTGCGAGGTTTAAGCGGGAAAGCGTAACAGACAGACAGACAGACAGAGTTACTTTCGCATTTATAATATTAGTTGGGATGGGATAGTTGGGATTAGTTGGGATGGCATCCGTTTGAGTTGAGCTGATGCCTTAAAGTTTAAGTTTTAACTCGCGTCAGGCCAAGCTGACACGGAAACATCCAGCTATGTGCTAGAGACTTAATAGATAAAATTAGCCTCATCAACTCTCAGTAAACAATGATCTAACATTCACTTAATCGATTCCGGTAAATTTCCCTGTCATCGACCTCGTAATCGTCACGCAATCCATTAACGCTGATGAATCAGTAGCTATAGTATCAATTAGGAGATTTTTTAACACTATTCCGAGAAAAATATTTACTTTAAGAAGTTATTTATTTACAAGTCTGAGCTATGAAATTAATATTTTTTTCAATATCACCTTTGGCTTCTAAGCATACATTATGCTCTTGTACCTAGTACCCTCCAAATGTGTTAACAAAGGACGTCTATCAGTAATCATTCTATCGTGACATAACACCGGCGCGGGCGCAGCTTATTCATTCAGACACGGCCCGGTGCCCGTAGGGTTGCCAGGATACTAAATTCAAAATGGACAATGTTCTAGAAGCATCCGAAAAATAAAAAAACAGAAACAAACCTGATGACATAATGTAATAGGTAGCTTTCAAGCAAACGCTAAATTTATAAAAAATATTATCGTATTATTTGTTGAAAATTTTGCACTTTTTCAACTTCGAACAGCGCGTTCATCCGAAATATTCGATTTCGAATCTATCCGGAAGAATTCCGATCGTGTGGTAAACCTAGGCGCACGTATTGTTGGTAAAGCCTTGACCGCTGCGGTCTTCTACTGACTTTACTTGACCTTTTATGAAATAAAGTATTTTCGTCTTGCACTACATATTTTTTCATTTTTGATAATTTTAACTTGGGCGATGGATTGATTTCACTGTTTAAAAAGTTATTGCCTGTCTCTTAGACCAGTAAAGTGATCTTAACTTACCTAACTTTAGTTTTTGTGTTGTTCATTAGAGCGAGAGGTAATTGAACTTGGCCTAAGTTTTGGTAAAATAAAAAATAATAGGCTTTGACCATACCTGAAGTTGAATGGTTTAAGTTTTTGTTTTGTTTGGCAATGCATCCTTGTCTTTTCTTTTGATTAGAGTGAGAGCAATTGATGTTGTTAGTAGCATTTGGGTTGGCAGGTTGGTATTATAAGAAAGAGACAGCTAGGAGCTGTCTACCTTTATTTATTTTTTCATCAAATATGAAATGGTTTTGAAATCCAAAGAATTGTGAGTGTTTGCCCGTGCTATATGCTATATAGTTAACAGTGTCTCGACAGAGAGTCATTATCCGAATTACTGTCTAACTATACTTCTAAGCCCATATTATAAAAAGAAACTCGATTCAAACTTAATCTTAGATTCAACCAGCGATTGGTTACATTTTAATCTTTGATCCAATAAGGTTGATGAAGCTATGACACATTTTAATTGATTGTCTGTTTAAGGGTTAAAAATACAACTAGTTATTTGTTAAATGAATTCGCTATGTTAATAGTAGTGGAGTTACAAAAGTCAACTACGAGTATGTGTCCTCTTTCTAGAACATTCTGAATTCTGATTAACAGGTCCAGTCGCTTCGGCAGTTGCGACTGGCGAATACAGTCAGGGTCGACTGCTAATATTCTTGGGCAACCTGTTCAATGCTACGTTTCTTGGTAACTGTACATTATTTGTGGTTACTTTGTATATTATGGCAATTCACAAATATTGACTAGATTGGAGAGAATGTCCAATGGTAGGTAGGTTCTTACCTACAATACCTACTTATACTGCGAAATAAGTTTTAAATCTTGCTTATTATGGCCGGTGCCAGGCCAAAGATGAACATGAACTTAATTGACAAAGTATGCCAGTTAAACCTGGTAAATAAGAAACAAAAGCTAAACGCATTCATTTATGTAGGTGTTAGGTAAGTAAGCGTAACAAAACCACTTGGAAACAATAAGCAAAATCATCGCGCGAAAAGCATACCTACAGATGAAGTGAAAAGAAAACAGCCAGTTCTGTCAGTGATAATAGCTAAAGAGTAGAAAGAAATAGCTAAAGAGAGAATAGAAAGTAGAGGGGTAATGTGTCCATTGCCCCTCTACTTTCAGTCAATTTAACATTTTTTAAACCAAATCAATAAATACTAAGTTCATCAAAATAAGTAATTCTGAGGGGAAAGGGTGAAAGGGTCTAGGCCGAAATTCTAGAGTCTAGAGCGTCCGCTAACTTAAGAACATACTTAATAGGTATTTAGGGGTTTTCTAATATTGTAGGGCGCACAGATTGCGAGTTTGCTAACCCTTCTGCTAACACTTCTGGAAGCAGCCAGGGAGTGTTGCGTTCGCAGAAGTGCAGGCACACTGTAGAATGACCGTGTTGGCGATCGACTCACCAAAGCGACAGTGGAACCGAGAGAAACCTGTACTTGAACCACAGCAACACCGTGCCGATGATAACTGATTGGCTGTCCTCTTTGCCCTGTGAGTTTCATTAGCAAACACTCGCGACTTGCGGTATTGACGTTGGTTGTTTGATTTCCTAACTCACGGGTCTAACTTTGAACCACTCGACTGATACATACTGGTAATATCCGTGTTTGCGTTGCGCTGATTCGCATATTGGACTGCAAGGCCATTAGAAATATCCATAGTAACAGCGACTCTACATTTTAAAGTTGTACCTATTACTTTTCTCATATTTTTTGTTGCTTATCATTCCAAAATCTTCTACGCCACTACCGATACCATCCCTCAAAAAGTAATTAAGTTTTAATGGTCAGTTTTAGATAGTTAAATGTTTATTTTTACAATGCTATTGTGACTTCATTGCCATAGGTTTCAGGCAAATATTATTCTTGAGAATAATATAATTTAATTAAAAAGATTTCCAGAGGAAAAGCAACTTATCTGAACCGTTCTGTATCTAAGAGGTCTTATGAGAAGGGAGCACGTATATGTGAGGAAAATAAAACGTTCTAATGACTCCTATCCTCTTTCCAGATGGGCTACGCCAACTTCGAGCAAGTCGGCACTGGCATCCACTTGCGGCAGTTCTCCCGAGCCTTCATCCTGGAAGACGATACCAACGGCTCCAATCAGAGGCTTGTGTTCGTGTCGGCTGATGCTGCTATGATGGGTCATGGAGTCAGGAGAGAGGTGAGCCTTCCTCATTTATTTCCTTGGTACTTGTCAGCGGTTTCATGCTGTAAGATGATATCTTCTTCTCAGTCGTTACACACGTCATCAGGATTGTGAATTGTTGTGCAACATCCGCTATTTATTTATTTATTCATGAATAGAACGGTAGTACCAATTACACTATTCAAACAAGACTTAACAAAGTTCAGAATAACATTTAAGAACTTATCAACAATTTAACTTAATTTAGGAAAAGTACATAAATCAGATGCGATTATTTTCACAGTAACCAAACATTCTGCTAGTAATGTACTCCACCCCTCTGCAAATACGTCACATTTTGGGTTTTGGTCCAGGAAACGATTGAGAGCACTTAATGTGCTATGTTGCTTGTATTACGGTGTCTCGCCATCTTTCCCTGATGGTGGTCAATTCTGTGAACTCGTGTAGGGGACCGCCCACAGCAGTCTTGGTTATGCTTGTCCGTCGCATTGGCGAACCTAGATGATATCTATCTGGCTTGAAACCTCTCCTGTGGATGCTCATGGGCCACCGAATGAGTAGAAAGAGAACAAGTTACGTTCTCATACCAGATAAATCCGTCAACTTCAAACAGTTCGACAAAGGCATGTGCCATTAACCTGTTCCACTCACGGGGTATATCGGGAGAAGATACCAGCGGTTCTATTCCGATGGATGCTTAATATGTTATGTCAGGAGAATTAAACCAATAAGCATACAATATTATTAAATTTAAACTGCGCTCGTGGTATTTTAAGGAAAAGTAGATTAAATCAAAAACTCGTTTTATCAGGAAGGAAGTGGCAGCGTTATGAAGGCGATAATTAATATACTTGTTTATTACTAATACATTGGTAGGTATTTTGAGAAGTGTCCCTAATTGTGCAAACAGTGGTTACCTAAAACAATGATATAAATTCAGATTGCCATGAAATACAAACATTGAGTGACAGAACGAGAAACATTCAACAAAATCCTATTCGACTCGAGTTAAAACAATCCCATCAAAAACAATACTTGTCAAAAAAACCAAGTCTCGCAACTCAGTTGTTCTACGGTAAAAAGTTGTGAGATCCAAATTTCATTCAATTTGAACCAGTAGTTTAAGAATTATAACGGGTCAAAGTTACTTAATTTTGTCACTCACTGACTCACTGACTCACCGATCATCAAAACTCTAAGGCACTTCTAGCAGACCTAGAAGCTTCAAATTTGGAATATAAGTAGTGTTTGGTGTATGAATCAAGGAAAAACTAAAATATTTGGGGGCACGGTAGCGCAACCGCCAAGTCGAGTAAAATTTTTCAATTTCGGTCCAGTTTTCTAGATACATAACTGCTGTCTACAAAATACAAAAAGAAATGAGATCCCATCAAAAACAATACTTGTCAAAAAAACCAAGTCTCGCAACTCAGTTGTTCTACGGTAAAAAGTTGTGAGATCCATGTAATACCAAGTCCAGGCCAGGAAATCTTTAACGTTTTACATAAATATATTGACTTGGCCATCGCATGAAAACACGTGTAAATTAAATTATTTAGTGCGATGGCCAAGTCAATAATTTATGTAAAACGTTAAAGATTTCCTGGCCTGGACTTGGTATTACATGGATCTCACAACTTTTTACCGTAGAACAACTGAGTTGCGAGACTTGGTTTTTTTGACAAGTATTGTTTTTGATGGGATTTTTCTTTTTGTTTTACTGTAAAACTACAACTATAAATGAAGTAAACAAACCCTGACACAATCAAAATTAAACACACTTTTTGGACTTACCTCATTTGATTTGAATGACCAAAATGATTTCAAAACCTTTTTTCCACCCAAATCGTGGTATCACAACAATTTATTAGTTGAAAATATTTGTTATTTTTTCATTTCGATATTTTTTCACAAATATACGACCTAAATGTCAATGTGACAGAGCCCACAAAGTTGTGGACGCTAGTTGGCGCTGTAATCGTGCACGGAGCCAATAGTATCTATTTAGCGAATATTTCAACAGGTACCTACAGCCGCGATGTAGCGACAAAGTTGACACAACTTTGTGCCGGTAATTTATGTGTCGTGCCTCCGAGAAGTTGGTTATTACGCCGAGTTATGTCTCGTACACAGTTTCAGAGGCAACGCCTATTTTGGTGTCGATCGACTCTTTAAAGCTTCAGCCAAACCAACGCGTGCAGATCGCGTCGGCGATGGCGATCACTGCGCGTGCATAGATAGGCCAATGCCAGGAAAAATCTGTCAAAAGTGATATTAACCAAGGCGCAAGGGCATCAGTCAAAACCACTTTTGACCCTTTATACATTTCATTAACATTGTGTAATAATTTATTGTTCATCATCATCATAATTTCAGCCACAGGACGTCCACTGCTGAAAATAGGCTTCCCCCAATGACTTCCACATCGCACGGTTGGTAGCGGCCTGCATCCAGCGCCTTCCTGCTACCTTTATCAGATCGTCGGTCTACGGACGACGGAGCCCGACGGATTAGCAAGCTAAAGTGGCAATAGGCAGCATGTCGATTCTATAAAATTCTAACAAAAACTCCCTTCACCCAACGATGTCCAGAGTCCCTTCACTTAAGTTACAAAATGACCTTGATTCGGCATTCTGTAAACATTTCTCAGCGCGAGTGATGAGAAGTGAACAGTGAGGCGGCCTAGGGATTGACACACGCAACAAAAATGTTAGTCGAGTTTTTCGATTCAAGTTTTTTATTTAAATTAATGGGATTTTGGCACAAAATTTGAAGTCATTATTTATTTCTTTAACTTAAATGTCATAATCTGAACAAATTAAGGCAGATTTTACGTTAAAAACTAGAAATCTCTAATTCATAGCATATACCTACATAATCTGTGCTCTTACAAACGAAACAAAATGTCAAATTTACTTGTTGATTGTTTACGTTTGATGTTATTGATGTTTGAGATTGAGAAAATCTTAAAGTAAGTATACATTTGTGTTTGTGAAAGTTTTTTTATACGATATTTTTAAGTTACTTAAGTAATAATCTAATTAATTTAAAATGTTTCAGTCAAATGAGGCACGATCCTCTCACCCATCGTCAGTCCAAGTTGAAACTGTTCGAATTTATGTAAAAAAAAAGAAACCCTGGCTTAGCAAAGGGTTTCTTGAGATACACACCATTGAAGCCATTAAACAGAATAAAAATACCACATAACGAGGTTGGCAGCTTCAGTAGGAGGAACAAGCCGTGCGCTAAACACTATAAACATTACAAACAATGAACAAAGGCCAAGGTTAGTATCCGCTTATCAACATGGTTGACCCACTTAACATTCTTTAAAAGCAAACCACAAGATGTGCAACGAATGTTGGTTTTTTAAGTGTGCTCGTTGGATTCATTAACCCCACCGAAATCGAAATTAAAAGAGTAATGCATGATTTTGTTCTAATTTTTTTTTATATTGTAAAGACCAGTCATATATATAATTATTATGTATAGATTGTTTCGGATATAGAAAACTTTATCTTGTATGGATGTTATGCCATGCACATACTTATGTCACAAATGCCATTAAAACTTAATACATTATTTTTCATACTGTCTTTTTCAGCATAACATTCCACAACTCCTCCACGTACTGTTACTCCAACCGCCGTCTCAACAGCGATCGGAATATGCGACATTTACTGAGAGATTCCTGAGGGTGGTAGAACAGCAGAACTTGCAGACATTGTGTGGAACGCAAAGCGGAAAGAGAAGAGACACTGACTGAAGCCCTGACTGAACTGGGAAAAGGATTGGAAGCTTTAGCAGAAGCTAATAAATGGATTAAAGATAAAATATTACTACAGCTTTATTTGTTTAATTTCTTTACTACATATTTCTATTACTGTGCCCCTCAGAAAGTAATGATAATTAGAGGTAGTCTTAATAATTATTTTAAATACGAAATACATTTATACATAGGTATATTTTATTATTCAAAATAATTAAGATAAAACAAAAATTTTAATGAAAGTTTGTACATATCCACACTTATTATTCTTTTAGGTACATACATGGAGATGTAAAATGTTTGATTTATAGTTTGCAGAATATGACTGCTTCTGGGGAATTATATTCGGTAGGTACCACTCACTGGTGTCATTAGGCAGGCGCATGGAGCATATCCTAAATCACCTAAAAAAAAGAACACAAGCATCAATCACACATTACAAAAATTAAAATTGCCTCACATCCTAAGTAGTAGTGACTCACCAAGCAAAACCACTTCATCACCAGCCTTTGTACATCTCTTAAGTGGTTTTTTTACTATAGGTAGGTAAATACAGTGATTAAAAATAAATCAGACTTGCATAGCACCACCATTCCACCATATTAAGTTGGATCCGCATTTGACTTATTTAGATCTTTTATCTGTTATCTGAAAAAAGAAATAATATTAGAAGACACATTCTTCGAGTGGTGAGGTTACATAAGGGTGATCAAAGAACAGGAAAAAGACCTGCTCTATCACACAAGGACATAAGTTATTTATTGTATTAATTAAACAATATTTTTTATGTAATTGTATGTGAATGTACCTATTGTGAACTCGTTAGCTTTATATCAAACCCTTTGAAATCTATTTTAAATTGTGTAATAATATCAATGTAATAAAAAAATAACTTTACTTAGGCTTACCTTTACTCGAGTTGAAATCCATTTTGCCTTTAATAAAAACATTCGTGTCATCCCTAATATGCATAATTAAGTTCAAATAAATATCACAAAACTTATTTTTAACACATTTGAACACTAATAAAAGTAATTTTAATGCAATTTTCTAAAACTCCGTCTATTCTCACTCACAAAATACTAACTTTTTATTTGACATTTTGGAGCGCATTCGAGTGCGAAGTGTGTTTCGGAATGAGGCTGGAATTTCCTTACAGAATGCCACTCAAAACGTCATCCCATACAAAATCTCACGATCAATTAGTTCAACCCGCTGCCGCGCCGACAAGCGTAGCGCTAGAGTAAATTCGTGGCGACGATCGAGTTTATAGAATGCAAATCTAAAAACTCATCGCGGATTTAGTTGCGATGTCTAGGTGAAGGTTTTATAGAATCGCACTGCTGGATGTGGTATTACATGGATCTCACAACTTTTTACCGTAGAACAACTGAGTTGCGAGACTTGGTTTTTTTGACAAGTATTGTTTTTGATGGGATCTCATTTCTTTTTGTATTTTGTAGACAGCAGTTATGTATCTAGAAAACTGGACCGAAATTGAAAAATTTTACTCGACTTGGCGGTTGCGCTACCGTGCCCCCAAATATTTTAGTTTTTCCTTGATTCATACACCAAACACTACTTATATTCCAAATTTGAAGCTTCTAGGTCTGCTAGAAGTGCCTTAGAGTTTTGATGATCGGTGAGTCAGTGAGTCAGTGAGTGACAAAATTAAGTAACTTTGACCCGTTATAATTCTTAAACTACTGGTTCAAATTGAATGAAATTTTAAATATACCGTGTCTTTACAATGCCTGCATAGCTAATGAAAATTCAGCCTTCTAGTTTTATCCACAACGAAGTTACAGGCGGTCGAAAATGGCCTGAATTGCTTCGAGAAAAGGATGGTACGGCCGTGCCGCTTTTTTGCTCGACTTGGTGGGGGCACTGCCGTGCCCCCAGATAGAATTGTTTTAGAAATAATTAACATAAGTTAACGGGACGGGCTATCTATTTTAACATAGTTATGTCTAAACAAAGCCTGTGCACTTAACCTATGAAGACCATGCATAGTCGTAAAATTTACAACATAAATACCTGCGTAGTTATGAAATCTTTTAGCAGAGAATAAAAAAAAAATGACTCATAAGCGACTCTGACAATTTTTAATTGGTAATGAAATGTAAATTTTACTTAATAAAACAGTAGTAGTAGAATAATTTAGCAAATTTCATAATTTGTTGAAGCAAATAATAATTTTATTTAAGATTATTAAACACTTGTGTATTTAGAAACTAATATTTTATGATAATAGAAATTGTTCAGAAAAACAGTCAAGTGGTATGTTATTTACCTTACGTATTTTATTTAAAACTCCACAGCAGTTCACTGTCATACGCTGAAATGAGGAACTAATCATAGACTTAAATTTCTTAACTTCTTCTTATTAACCCGTTGAAAGCTGTGCGACTCTCCGGCGACTTGAACAAGAGTTTTTCTATCGAATCTGCAGGTCATATAGCGCCTGCAGAAACGATACGGGGACATAATATAAGTACAAAACGTGGATCTTGAATCCTGGGCGGGAAATAGTTTTTCTGTTAAGTCTAATCAGTTTCTCAGCAGTCAGACTCAGAGTCCTTTCAAAATCCCCTTAAAGGTCATAAAGCGTCTATAGAAGTGATACGGGGACTAACTAGAGTTTCACAGAAGCAGACTCAAGAGACAGATAGGTACAACGACCAGCGTAATCCTTAGCGGGACAATAGTTTTTATATTAAGTCTAGTTAGTTTTCCAGTAGTCTGACTCAAGAACCCTTAAAAACCCCTCCCAGGTTATAAAGCGGCTGCAGAAGTGATACGGGGACATATACAACGACCAGAACGTGATCCTAAACGGGACAATAGTATTATATCAAGTCTAGTCAGTTTCCCAGCAGTCAGACTCAAGAGTCATAAAGCAGACGCTTTATTTGCAGACGCAGAAGCGATATGGGGACATATACAACGATCAGGAATGATCTTCCTAAGCCCTAAACGGGACAATAGTTTTTCCATCAAGTCTAGGCAGTTTCTCAGCAGGCAGACTCAACGGCCCTTACAAATCCTCTTCCAGGTCAAGCTAAAGCGCCTACAAAATAGTTATAGGGACTTATGTTTATTTATTAAATCCCCCTTCCAGGTCATAAAGCGGCTGCAGAAGCGATACGGGGACATATACAACGACCAGAACGTGATACTGAGCGGGACCCACACCCACTCCACACCGGGCGGGTTCCTGATCGACTTCCTCTTCGACCTGCCCATTCTGGGCTTCGTGAGGGAGACCTTCCTCGCTTACATCGCTGGGATTTATAAGGTAAACCTCTAGACTTAAGTCTTAACTTCTACATTAGACTAATGACTTACTTAGATAAAAAAATAATTGCGTGGATCTGAGTTGTTGATTTATCAAAGTTCAATTATCAACCTCAAAAATGTCTTTGTTTTAATGAATTTGTTAATATTTTACACATAAATAAATAAATATTTAAACGAATGTGTTGTCCTTAAAGAACATTTTAACATGTCTCACTCATATCACTTTCCTGTTGTTTATTACAGTCTTTTAATTTTCCTTGAGAAATCTTTTCTACATACATACGATGTGTGTTCTTTTTTCAGAGTATAGTCATAGCTCACAATAAGCTGACTCCAGCAAGAATGGAGTACGGAGAGATTGAAATACTAAACGCGAATATCAATCGCTCACCTACTTCATACCTGCGGAATCCGCCGGAGGAACGAGCTAGGTAAGTGATAAAAATATCATCGTCATGTCATTTATATAGTCTCAAGTGCAGAAGCACGCCTCTCTGTAATTATACAGAAGCAAATGATTTATTATCAGGCCATTTATTTAGTGTCCAGGAGTACGAACCCTTCTAATTTATTAATTTAAAAGTAAATGGAGGATTTGACCTGCACCCCTCAGTCTGGCTAGACGGGTTGGGAATGGAGTTTCATTCCTCAAATGTTTGTCTCGAAGCGCTGATAGGTCAAAAAGATGAGACATGTAAAGGTCATTTACGTAACCTCTTCATCCCGCTGTTGCGTTACGGGCTACGGCCGAAAAAACCATGCGCTGGCGCTGCTTCGACGCTGCGCAGGCGCTGGAAAAACAATGACGCTCGAAAGACGCTAGTGTAGAGGGTCCTTTATCATTATCTAAATATACAGGGTGGAATTTTGTAATGCCACCTGAAGGGAAAGTACTCTTAATATAGATAGAAAATACTCAAAGAAAACATTCTTTTATTTTTGAAAAGAAATAGAATTGCATTCGGAGTTAGCGGGGAAAAAAATTGTATGAAAAAATCTAAACCGCGTAAGATAGATGAAGGGGGTAAGTTTTCTATAAAAATGTATAAGTATTTTATAACAAAATAATTTTCTCTTTGCTTTCAGATACAAATACGACACTGACAAGACATTAGCGCAGTTGAAATTCTTATCGCCATCAGGCGGGGTGCTGGGCGCGCTGCAGTGGTTCGCGGTGCACCCGACCAGCATGAACAACACCAACCGCCTCGTGTCGGCCGACAACGTAGGCTTTGCGTCGCTACTTATGGAGAAGGCGCTCAACGGGAACAACACGGCGCCCGGCAAGGTCAGTGGGGCTTGGAAGGCTGCTAACACGAGACTGTACAACTGTACGCTGATTCACATCCGGCTCGAAGGACCAATATTGCTACTCAGAAAAAAATAAAGAACGTAACACGGGTTGTACACCAATAGGTCGCTGGTTCATATCCGGCTCGAAGGACCAAAAAAAATAAAAATAAAGAACGTGTCACGATCTGGAGCGCTTTTGGCGTCACCCGGGATCATGAACAACACCAACCGCCTCGTGTCGTCCGACAACGTAGGCTTTGCGTCGCTACTTATGGAGAAGGCGCTCAACGGGAACACCACGGCGCCCGGCAAGGTCAGTGGGGCATGAGAAAGATGTTCTATAAAAATTATTGGTGTGGAGGAATGGAGGGTCGCTCGAAGCGAGGAGAGCGAGACTCTAGCCTGAGACGGAGCTCGTGCTTATGGAGAAGGCACTCAACGGGAACAATACGGCGCCCGGCAAGGTCAGTGGGGCTTGAAAAAGGGTGTACTATAAAAACAATTGGTGTGGAGGAATGAAGGATCCCTTGAAGCAAGGAGAGGCTGACTGGAGAGCGAGACTTTAGCCTTAGACAGCTCATGCTTATGGAGAAGGCGCTCAACGGGAACACCACGGCGCCCGGCAAGGTCAGTGGGGCTTGGAAGGCTGCTAATACGGGACTGTACAACTGTACGCTGATTTATATCCGGCTCGAAGAACCAATATTGCGGCTTAGAAAAAAAAATACAGATCACATGCGCCCGGCAAGGTCAGGCCCTATGTTTTCCGTCAGGAAATGCGTGAAACTGCATGCTGGTGGGTACCAGCCACGGCGTTGGTCGTCGTCGTGGATTATTCCACTTTGTTCGCCTGGGTGAAGATTTCACCTAGCTTTATTTTCCAGGTGAATTGATTCGACTAAAGTGGTCGCCTTTGTTCACCTAGGAATTAATTCACCCAGATCTTTGCATTTGTTTACCTGGGTGAATTAATTCGTAGTTGAACAAAGGCGACCGCTTTAGTGTACTCATTTTACCTGGATGAAATGGTTCCGAGGTGAAATGAGAACACTAAAAATTCAACTTTCTTCACCCAGGTGAACAAAGAAGAAGTTGACCATCGAGAAGAATTTTCGGTAGGCTACTGGCTGGCTACTGGTGCAGCTTGTTAGCACATCGCTTCCGCGGGACTTAACTGTAGCTCAAACATTTTCCCGACCTCAGTGCGGTAAAATCCTGGCCGCCGGGCATCCACATGGCCGGCGGTGGTTGAGACCCACACTTCTTAGAGTGTGGGGCTCGTCAACCTCCATTAACTTTTTTAATTATTGGAATGTCACTTGCTAATCCTTTGAGCTACGAAATTAACACACAAATATTATTTTCAGGGCAACATAGTGTGTGCGTTCGCGTCGACAAACCTTGGCGATGTTTCTCCCAACATCAAGGGTCCTCGATGCGAATTCTCCGGTAAGGTGAGTTTGTTATTTTCAATAATGAAGGAAACTCAACTCAAAAGTTAATGAAGCATATTGCTGATGTATGGTATTATGTTTAAATTATGAAGAAAAAATAGGTACCTGTTTTATTCTATTTATTTAGATACTCATAATAATAATTAAGGTGTACAATGACCCTCAATGTGGCGTCACTCTTTGTTACATTTTCTACAAAATAAATTGTATTTGAACAGCTATTTACTTGGAATTTTGGAACTCATTTGGAGTTTAATTAAAAGCTTAAAGTATTTATTTGTTACTCGTAATAAATGACCTGTAAAATATATTTCCTCGTAGGTATGCGACCAAGAGAAGCTGCTCTGTAAGCAGCCTAAGGAACGCTGCTTCGCGTCAGGCCCCGGCGATGATATGTTCGAGAGCACCAGGATCATTGCCACCAGGATCTATGAAGGAGCTATGGTAAGATTAAGATTGAACATGCTTTACGAGTAACCGAGACCACTTCGGTTGTTGGCCGGGTAGTAGTCAAACTCAAGCGTAGATTCGCGTTTGTTATTGGTTGAAATCGAAGCATCTGTGTGCTTACCATGAGTTTACGTTGAGTGCGCTCGCTAGCGAGTACGTCAAAAAAATATATGAAGATTTTATTTCTTGAAAGTAGCCGCTAATGGCGCTGCACAATATGCCATACATCTAATGTCGTTTTTTTACGCAGTCGCTAGCGAGCACACCTAACGTAAACTCATGGTAAGCACACTGTAAACGAACTAAAGTCGCTGACATAGTCTGATGGATTATTAAGCTGAAGTAGTTATGTGCAGGACGACTACAAATCGGCTGAGCGGAACCCTAAAAAGATAAAAGAAACCGCAGTAAATACGTATACGTACATACCTATAGTTATGTAATAAATCATCGGCGCTCGGCAAGTACATCAAAAGACAGAGACAGCGCGAGCGCGCAAAGGACAGCGATAGCACGCGCGCCCTCGATAACCGCCCTTAGCGCATACGCAATAAGGTTCATATCCGGACACCTTATAGTTTGTTTACGACTCCCGCGAGTTCGAGTAAGTACTTGTGTATTCCCGAATACGGGCGGACCGCGAATTGTTCCAGAAAATAGGCGGGATTTAGTGATATAAAAACAGACTGCCGGGCCGAACCAAGTATAGTCTTCTCTAATCAATCGAAGTGAATAGTCTTCTCTAATCAATCGAAGTGAATAGTCTTCTGAAATCAATCGAAGTGAATAGTCTTCTACAAACAATCGAAGAGAATAGTCTTTCACAGTCAACCGAAGTGAACAGTCTCAAGATAGTCTACGAAGAATAGTCTACTCAAGAGTCTCAAGAGCGCATAGTGAATAGTACAACGACTACAGCATAGACCTCGGACACCGCTATTGCTTCGCGACTTCGGATACCGTATTGACCGGACTCCTACAGCGTGTGACATCGACCGCACCGTGTTCACCGTATAGAACGTCACTCCGCACATAGTATAGAAGCCACGAGGTACGAAGACGTGGCAACGATCCACCACCGATTATAGTATAGTAGTGCAGCGATTGGAGACACCGTCAGCGGAGCTTCTACAGTCTACAGTCCACCGCTCTCCGTTTCACCGCATCCGTACAGCCCACTCCGCTCATCCACTCCAGTCACAGTTATCTGGCTCCGACAGTTCCGTACAGTTTTTATAGCCGGATAATAAACAGTCCTGCACAATTTTTCTGGTCCTTCGAGCCGGATCGTTGTCTACCGATCCCGAAGTTATAGAACCTTCGAGAACACCGAAGCGGCCTTCGTGAAGTGGCATACTACAGCACCGATAGAAGATGCCTGTGACAAGATCCAGGAAAGGCAAGGCGAAAGCTTCGAAGCCCACTACACCGCCTATGACGTCATCACCGGAACCGCCTACAGAACACATGACGTCATCACAGCAGCTCACCGTTACCGCGCAAGAGGAACTAATACAGTTGGGGCCTCCATCCGTAACAGACGTCACAGGAGACGAACAACACTCGACGGCTTCACCGCGAGCACCACTCGCGCATACCGATTGCGCCCGTCGACTAGCCGAGGCGGAGGCGGAGATAGCCCGCCTACGATTAGAGCTTGCCATTGCCCACCGCAAGCTTATAGAAATGGAGTCCGCCGATAGTGAAGATGACTCAGCGTCTTTGAAAGGAGATGGCGACTTACAACCGCCATCCCCTGTAACCGTCACCGTACCGCAGCCGACGTCATCAAAAATTAACCTCACTGAACTTACTACAGCCATCGCAACCGCAGCGCGGACCGGACAGCAACAACAGTATGTGGCAGAATTGCCGAACTACAGTGGCGCGCACTACGATTGGCTCGCATTCAAAGCAGCCTACAATGAAACTGCGAGTTTCTTCAGTGAAATAGAAAATATAGCGAGACTCCGGCGGTCACTCACGGGAAGAGCAAGGGAAGCCGTGACCTCCTTGCTAATAGTTAACGCGAAGGCGCAAGACATAATGCGCACTTTGGAGATGCGCTTTGGCCGGCCGGACTCTATAGCCCTGTCCGAATTAGAAAATTTAAGGAGACTACAGAGACTCACCGATTCGCCGGAAAAGGTTTGTGTGTTCGCTACCCGAATACAAAATAGCATAGCAACACTTCGAGCACTCAATCGAACACACTACCTCTACAACCCGGAAATAGTACATAGTTTAACTGAGAAGCTGACACCAGCGCTTCAGTACCGCTGGTACGACTTCGCATGGGAGCACACAGAGGAGGAACCGGACCTCATGAAATTCAGCCGCTTCATCGAGCGAGAAGCCGAAAAGTGTGCCAAATTCGCCACTCCCGAACCGATCTTCAGAGAAGATAGTTACCGATACCGCAAACAACAGCACACCCAGCGTGTCTTCCACATCAAGAGAGTACAGCAGAGACCGCCGTGCCCAGTGTGCGACGGCAACCATTCCGTTACCGACTGTGGCAAGCTGAGAAAAGCCATCAGCAGTGAACGCTGGGATATCGCAAGACAGAAACGTCTATGCTACCGTTGTCTTCGTCCCTGGACAAGAGCACATAGATGTCCAGGGATACAGTGCAAAATAAATGGCTGCAGGAAAACCCACCATAAATTACTGCACCACGAAACAGTTGCGCCTACAGAAAAAGTGAATGCAGTAGTTTCACTTACGCACGTCGATAAAATTGTGGATAAAAAACGATCAGGCGCTAATAGAAATCGAAGATCATCGCATAACCGGCGGGAGTCATCGAGAAATATAAACCAGCGAGAGTCATCGCACCTTCCATACCGGCGGGAGGCTTCGTGGCGTGAAAATAGAATAGAAGAAAAGTATAGAAACTTCGACAACCGCACATCGTCCGTACCACGCCAAACACCGCGAAGTAAAGACAGACGGCGTTCAACAGCAGACTGCTATAGACAACGCCAAACTACAGAATCAACAAACTGGAGAGAGAAGACTCCAGCACCGGCGGGAGCTACAGAACCGCAAGATAGAAATCCAAGTAACAGTTATCTCTGTCACCGTTTCACCGAGCAGAAACAGCAGTCGTCCTGCTAGCTGTTTTTCTGCATCGACGAGTCCGTCGCTGCACGGCGGGAGNCTTATAGTTTGTTTACGACTCCCGCGAGTTCGAGTAAGTACTTGTGTATTCCCGAATACGGGCGGACCGCGAATTGTTCCAGAAAATAGGCGGGATTTAGTGATATAAAAACAGACTGCCGGGCCGAACCAAGTATAGTCTTCTCTAATCAATCGAAGTGAATAGTCTTCTCTAATCAATCGAAGTGAATAGTCTTCTGAAATCAATCGAAGTGAATAGTCTTCTACAAACAATCGAAGAGAATAGTCTTTCACAGTCAACCGAAGTGAACAGTCTCAAGATAGTCTACGAAGAATAGTCTACTCAAGAGTCTCAAGAGCGCATAGTGAATAGTACAACGACTACAGCATAGACCTCGGACACCGCTATTGCTTCGCGACTTCGGATACCGTATTGACCGGACTCCTACAGCGTGTGACATCGACCGCACCGTGTTCACCGTATAGAACGTCACTCCGCACATAGTATAGAAGCCACGAGGTACGAAGACGTGGCAACGATCCACCACCGATTATAGTATAGTAGTGCAGCGATTGGAGACACCGTCAGCGGAGCTTCTACAGTCTACAGTCCACCGCTCTCCGTTTCACCGCATCCGTACAGCCCACTCCGCTCATCCACTCCAGTCACAGTTATCTGGCTCCGACAGTTCCGTACAGTTTTTATAGCCGGATAATAAACAGTCCTGCACAAGTTAAGTGTGTAAGGCACATAGTACGTATCACTGATAGATGATGGGGTAGCAAGGTTCTAGAGTGAAGGTGGCGCACCGGAAAACGCAGCGTGGGACGTCCACCCTCAAAGTGGACCGACGACATCATAAAGGTAGCAGGAAGGCGCTGGATGCAGGCCGCTACTAACTGGTCATTACGGAAATCATCGGGGGAGGCCTATGTGGACGTCCTATGGCTGAAATGATGATGATGATTTGTTGAAATGTAACCCCGACCAATCACAGGGTTGATTCTGTTCTTGAATGTTTATAATTTTGATATTTTGTAATTTACTGTCCTGATAGTAGCGCTACTGTAGCGCTTCCTCACGCCTCTAATTTGAAGGCGTCCTATAAAGTGCTATAAAGTATAAAGGCTCTAATGCCCGTTTTCACCATCAATCCAATGAGGGTTTTTGCGTATGAAAGATCCGCTAGATGGCGGGACGTGGATGTGGGGTCTGACTGCTGCGTGATTGGTGGATTTTGACATATCTGTCAATGTCATGTCAAAAATAACCAATCATGCAGCATTTGGACCTCGCGTCTACGTATTGCCATCTGGCGGATGTTTAATACGCGAAAACCCTCATTTTTAAGTGACCCCTTTGAAAACAAAATTCCTGTTATGTGTTGCCATAGGGGTCACTTATAAGTTAAGGATTGATGGTGAAAACGAGCATAAGTAGACTCGCACTAGCTCACTCGTAGACTAGCACTCGCGCAACTCCCCGCTAATCCCCGCTAAATTTTGTCAGTGTGTGCGTGCGCGCCGCATACGTATTGGCACGCTTACATAAAAACCGCGCTCGGTGCGTTTCTATGAAGATATACACCACTAAATTTTTATCACCGAAAAAATTTTAACAGGTTATGTAGAAACGTGTGGAATATTGAAAGCAAAAGAAAAAGAAATGGTTTTCATGAAGTTAATTTTTTTATTAAATTTTCGTTGGGCCGTATTTTACGCGTCACAGCTGGGTCACTCCGCTGCTCGCTAGAGTAGTCGTACGCGCTCGCACGTTGCATCGATCTGTCTGTCTCGCTCACGCCTCGACCACGCTTCCAGTGTTATTATTACATACTTAGCTAACTTAGACCATTTTTAATTCTAATAAGTGTTACATTATCGTACTTAAATAGTGCTAGCGACGCGTGTGTCAATAAATTAGCAATTTTAGGAGGATATTTTGAGTCACTTTATTTTACTCTTTTTTTTTGCACAAATGGGATCAGTATCAATAAGTCATTATCCAGAATTTTTTTTTTCGGTGATTAAAATTTAGTGGTGTATACCTACTCATTTGTATTTACTCTGCTAGTACTACGTATGGCCTTCCAGAAACTGCTGCAGCAGCCGGGCGAGGACGTGACGGGGCCCATCAGCTCGGTGCACCAGTTTGTGCGCATGCCCGACCACGAGGCACACCCCTTCGATCCCGTCAGCGACACCTTTGAAACGGTCAGTTTGTGTGGTATACATACAATCAAGTCGAGTTCACTGCGCACCCGGCAGCTGTGACATCAAATCTATGCTCTACGGGTCGAACGTGAGGTGTGCGAGTGAGTGCGAGGAAGAGTCGCATTTCAGTCCAACGTGTTTGGCTAACCCTCATCCGAATTTATGACGGCACCAAAATTTATTTGATTCCAACTGGTTCTTATAGAAAACATGAAAGTTCGCTTGACTCACGACTGATTCTCCATGGAATAGTACACTAAATTAGTACCCGGGTCTTTCTTAGAAAGTTTCGTTGCGGTTAACGCTTTAATCATGTCTAGCTCTCTCTTACAACATTCTAATGCACTTAGTACCGGATTAAGACTATTGAATGCCCTAAGCAATCTAATCCACCCCCACCCCACCATTTTTGGTGCACATTTTGGTGCCCCCTAAGTAAAACTCAGTAAAACTCAGTAAAAACTCAGTAAAACTCATTTATTTCTGTAAATAGGCTTAAAAAAAGCACTTTTACGACGAGACGTGATGAAGCTCAAAAGAAATTGAAAACTGGCACTGATCGTATCTGGTTCTTCTACAGAACGTAACCGTCCGCGGTTGCGTGCCAGCCATGGGCTACAGCTTTGCGGCCGGCACCACCGACGGGCCCGGCGCCTTCGACTTCCGACAAGGGACCACCTCGGGGAATGCTCTGTGGAACGCCGTCAGAGACTTCTTGGCAGAACCTACACCGGCTGACGTCCGCTGTCATGCACCCAAGCCTATACTGCTCGCTACTGGACGAGTAAGTAGCTTGAGACTTCTGCCAGGGGACCACCCCAGGGAATGTGCTCTGTGGAACGCCGTCAGAGACTTCTTGGCTGAACCGGCTGACGGGTAAATTCTTAAAAGGTTAATATCCTCAATAATGTCAGTTAAATGGGATGGAATCTCAATGGCAGACAAGCGCCGTTCATAGCCGAACGATGTCTATGAACTTCATGGACATCGTTCGGCTATTGGTCGCATTAAAAGTTGTTTGAAATATTTGTGTAAATCATGTAGGTAATGCGTGTACATAATTAAGCAATACTTGATATAAAATTTGGTACGTCACTGTGACGTTCGATGACGTAGGACGTAAGCAATCTTGGATTGAGCTACACAACCTAGTAATAATTTACAGACAGGAATACTACTCCGGTGACAGTGGCTTCGTAAAACCTTCATTAATGTCCAAATTAAATTTAAGGGTAGGTATACCCAGCATTGATGAAACAAACGCTAGCCGTAACAGCGTATTACACTTGAAAATTTCGACGGGTTCATCCAGTGTCTAAGTAGCTCAGTTGGAAGAGCAGTCACCCGGCAAGCGGAAGGTCGTGGGTTCAATTCCCGCTTTAGGCAGTTCGATTTTTTCAAGTTATTTATAGTAATTTTCAAAATGTCCAAATTGTGTCCCACAGATGAAGTTCCCGTACGCGTGGCAGCCGAGTATCGTATCAGTGGCGTTGGCTCGCCTCGGTCGCGTGACGCTGGCCGCCGCGCCTGGGGAGCTTACTACTATGGCCGGCCGGCGCTTACGCAGAGTGTTAGCGGCCACTGGTGCTGAGAAAGTTGTTATAGCGGGCCTGTCTAATGTCTACTCGGACTACATTACTACACCGGAGGAGTACCAGGTAAGGAGACATCCCTCCATCTTCCCATGGTCATAATAACCCAAAGGTTTTTCCTGACCGAACAAGGGGAGAAGTGTGCGGAATTGTGTGCCACACTTCTCCCCCTTTGGGACTCTTCCCCTTCTGGGGCAGCACAAACAAACATCGGCTCTTATCTTTGCTACCTATACACGATATCCTAAAGCCGTCTGAAGTTCGAAACGAGATCGGAGTATCGAGCTGGACTGATTGACCAGGTAGGAAAGTCCCTGGTTACTATCCCTATTGTATTAAGCTGCGGGTCGCGTGACGCTGGCCGCCGCGCCGGGCGAACTTACTACCATGGCCGGCCGGCGCTTACGTAGAGTGTTGGCGGCTACTGGTGCTGAAAAAGTTGTTATAGCGGGACTGTCTAATGTGTATTCGGATTACATAACCACTCCTGAAGAATATCAGGTATGCCATGACTATAGTATAAGACTAATAGATACCCCTGACGAGTACCAGGGTAGGGAGAGCCATACAGCACCTATGTCTGTTACGATTTCACTCATTTCACAATTAAACTGCTACCATGCGCCGGCGCAGAAAGACTCGCCATGATACAGTTTATGCTTCGTGTGTTTCTATAGTATTTTATTAATAATTTATTTTATAAAATAGTGTAAATAATTAACTGTGTTAATGTTATTTTTTCAGGCTCAAAGATATGAAGCAGCTTCTACGATTTTTGGACCTCACACCTTGGATATTTATTTGAACAAATACAAGGAGCTATCTGAAGCATTAAATTCGGTAAGTCTCTTTTCCTTTAACTTTCTGATTTTTTTTTAAATAAGTGCAAAATTTTGCTTGTTTTGGGTTGGGGAGGAGTCTTCTTTCGTCTTTGGTACAAAGAGAGGGTTTTTGAAATAAAGTTAATATAATTATCCTACTACTATTATAAATGCGAAAGTTTGGATATCTGGATGTCATGGTGTCTGGATGTTTGTTACTCTTTCACGCAAAAACTAATGAAATATTATCCTGTATTTGCCTGACGTTTCGACCGGTTTAGACCGGCCGTAGTCACAGACTGACTGGAGCGTCGAGCGCGCGATTATGCTGACATATTTGATATACAGTGTGAGTCACGTTAAAGTGTACATATGAAAATAGATGAAACTAGACCTATTTTTATCGACAAAAAAGAGGTCAAAAATTTTTCGAGATTTTTTTAAAAAAATTTATAGAATTTTTTTTCTTCCAATTACTTATTGTAAAGAAAACGTAATAACTTTTAACCTAAGCGGTATGTCCTAATAAAATAAAAACAGTCATAATGCTTAATAACAAGGGATACTAAAAAATACATAAAATACACAAAAAAGGCCAACAAATAATAAAAAATTATACTTTTTGAAAAAAATCTGTAAAAATTTAAAAAAAATCTCAAAAAATTTTTGACCTCTTTCTTGTCGATAAAAATAGGTCTAGTTTCATTTATTTTCATATGTACACTTTAACGTGACTCACACTGTATTATTCGAGGACTTACGACGTGAACCCGGTCCTCCCAGGGCGCGTCTCTCGAGCCCGGGCCGGAGCCGCCGGACTACAGCAGCCAGCTGATCACGCTGGTGACGCCGGTGCTGTGGGACGCGGCGCCGTGGGGCAAGGAGTTCGGAGACTGCCTCCACCAGCCCGAGAAGCGATACGGGTATGGGGACACCGCCACCGCTACTTTTGTAAGTATTAATGGGTTCAGGTCTAAGTAATCTCTAGTAAGGGTCAAGGATCGGGAGATTCTCGCTCAGGGGGAAGGAGGTTTCTCGCCCCAGAGAGGGGAGGGGGATTCCTGAATTCCTACCTTTGTAAGTATTGCTGGGATAAGGTGTCTAGTAAGGGCTAGGGGGAGGGGATTCTCACTCAGGGGGAAGGAGGATTCTCGCCCAAGAGAGAAGAATTCTCGCTCAGGGGAGGGGGATTCTAGAATCCTGGGCGAGCCCATTCTCACGAAGCAGAATTCTTACCCAGAGGGTGGATTCTCGCTCGGGGAAGACCGATTTTCGCACGGTAAGAAAGGGTTTCTCGTGCAGGGGGCAAGAGGATTCTGAAGAAGAGGGGTGAGGATTCTGGCCCAGGGGTAGGAGGATCCTTACCCAGTGGTAAGAAGATTCTCGCTCAGGGGTAGGATGATTCTCACCTAAGGGGACGGAAATTATCGCTCAGGGGAAGTGGGGAGTTTAGTCTAGGGGGGCAGGTGGCAACTGCAATTTTTCTACATAACAAAATTTATTACACAGTTTTGTGACTATCTGTCTCAGTTGCTCAGGCTGGCATCTTGCTTTCCATGACATTGATAGAATATTCAACAACTTTAGGACAGTGTAAGATTTTAAACTTTCGCGTCCCATTTCAACTAAAATAGTGAGACACGGGTCTTACTATTTTAGGACAGTGGCCTACAGTGGCCCTGCACATCACTCGCAATAGGGATGATGACTGGGTAATTAAATCGAAATTCTATTTAGTCCGTCAGACAGATAATTAGAAAATATTAGACTTATATTTTTTATTTTTTTCCATAATCCAATAATTACAGTATTATATTGAGTTGAAATGTTATGTGACGTCACTTTTGAGTAAAAATTCTACTCAAGCGTGACGTATCGCGCCATTTCAACTCGATGTAG
>NW_021130420.1:0-528 GCF_004193835.3 Ostrinia furnacalis | reverse complement strand
TTTTTTCAGTAAGTAACCACATTTGTTCGACATCTTGTATACCTACTATAAGAAATATTCGAGTGAGATCACTTATCGATTATTTTAGTCATCCTTATTTGTATTAAATTTAATTAAAATACACTAAGGCTGAGATGCACCACCTAAATTTGACCCTAACTGACAATAACCGGTGTTTTATGTTAGACAGATTTTTGACCAAAATTTTGATGTCAATGTTAAAGTAAGACGGTGCAACACGGCCTAACAAATGTATCGTAGACAGTACTTTTTATTTTCTTCATAAATCTTTCTTTTTCATAAATCCCGTCGTCTAGTACCCATAGTACAAGCTTTGCTTAGTTTGGGACTAGAGGCGCAGTGTAAAATGTCCAAGGATATTTATTTATTTATTTATTTATTATTTTCTTTGTAAAGCTTTTATTTTCTTTGACAACTGGAGTTGTAAAATCTTGCAACTTAAAATTTACTTACTTCCCGTTTTCCCATTGAGCTGAAATTTTGCATGTCTACACAGGAATGCAAAAT
>NW_021130419.1:0-1320 GCF_004193835.3 Ostrinia furnacalis | reverse complement strand
ATCATATTAAGTATTATTATGTTCAATACAAACAATCATTAAGTTACACTCACCCCAACCGCGTCTCCGCATTGCATCGAATCCTATGAAAATAAGGTTTTTGGACATAGCAATACTTATTTTTCAAAATTTTTATTTTTAAAAATTACTGGTCGATAGGTTACTTTATTTTGAAGCATAAATGTTATTAAAAGTTTTTTTCTAAAACTGATAGTTTAGCCGGAAAAAAATATTTTCAATCCCATTAGTACGCCGGCTGCGCTCGATTCGGATATAATGACGTCACACGGCCTTGCGTACGTTGACTTTTAGCGGCAAAAACGGCCTATGTTTATCCCAACTAATATTATAAATGCGAAAGTAACTCTGTCTGTCTGTCTGTCTGTCTGTCTGTCTGTCTGTCTGTCTGTTACGCTTTCCCGCTTAAAACTCGCAACCGATTTTGATGAAATTTGGCATAGAGATAGTTTGAGTCCCGGGAAAGAACATAGGATAGTTTTTATCCCGGTTTTTGCAACAGGGACGCGCGCGATAAAGTTTTTCTGTGACAGACAAAAATCCACGCGGGCGAAGCCGCGGGCGGAAAGCTAGTTACTTAATATCTTCGTAAGTAATGGTCCGATTTGGATAATTCAAAAAGATATATCTTTCTTATGTTTTAAAGATTAACGTAGATACTAGTTTTATTGAATTTTCTACAACAGTACTGATCCTCATTGAAATCAATTGTTAAATTTATACAATAACTGGCTTTTGCGTGGACTTCACCTGCGTGAAATTTCTCTCATAATCATTATAAATTATTATAAATAAAATTAGTTATCCTAGTGTAAACAATTTTATACTGAAAAGTTTCATCAAAATCAGTTCAGTAGTTTTTACGTTACAAAGAACAAACATTAACTTTTATACAAACTTTCGCATTTATAAATAAATATTTTGTATTATTATTTTTATAGTTCAGTATAAAATTTTAGTGTTTATAATTAAATAATTTAGAAAATTTAATAAAAAGTAATAATATTTTGAAAACTATTTGAAAATCCAAAATTTTAAAACAATGTTTTATTTACAAGAAAATAATATACATTTTGTTATTGTTTGGAGTATCCAATTTATCATATTATTATTATGACACAATTTAAAAAGTTAAACTCATATTATAATGTTTTGAAGGACAGCCGGCCCCGTGACAAAAGAGAAGCGACCCGCGCGCGCACCAGCGGGCGCGGGGCGCGGGGTGCGGGGGGAGCTGCCCGCCCGGGTAAACATCACACTCACCAAAAAATGCTCGCGCGTGCTGCGCACGCGCTCGCGCTT
>NW_021130416.1:0-1787 GCF_004193835.3 Ostrinia furnacalis | reverse complement strand
CCAATTTTAAGAGAAATTAACATAAGTACTACCAACGTAATTTTGGTTTTATCTCGATATGTTTTATTTATATTTGTTTATTTGTAGTGTATATGAGATAGATAATAGATAATTGACACAATTTGACAATAATCCATGAATTTTACTTGGGGAATTTGGAAGAATCAGTATCACGAAACAAGAAACCGTATTATTGTTACTTTTTTCCAAGTTCGTGATATATAAATGTATAGTGTTAGGTAATTTTATGACACATACCATCAAAGACATCGACATATTTTTTAGTTTTTAATACTTACCTACCTGAGAAATTAATTAATTACATACTTTTTATTATGAGTCATTGGCGTATCTGGGGTTATTTTCAGGGGGGGGCTACCCTCACTTGAAGCAGCTCCAGGGGTGGGATTAGGGGGAAGGGGGGGTTAGCCCTCCCCCCCCCATTTCTAATGACTTGTATAACTATTTTTATACACGTATCGTCATCGGAATCGAAATATCGGAAGGTTGTAAGTCACCCCACATTTCTAATATTTTCACATATTGTTAGAATTAACAAATCCAAATTTTATACGTAGGTACGTACCTAGCTAGACTCACATTATTTCTCATAAATATTTCAGGTACGTAATATCGTCAATTTCACACAATTCATTTATTCTAAATATACATTATCGTTTTTAAATTTATTAAACCCTTAATCATTATTAAAATATCCTAACTCGATGCATAAAACCGTATCCCGAAATAGGGGACATGAGTTCCCGAACTTAGAATCAGAGCAAAATTTTATCACGAAACAGGATCCAAACAAGAGGTCCGCAGAATAATTAATATTAAAAAAAGTTCAAACTATATAACTATAATTTATGTATTAAGTTACTGTCAAAAGACCAAAGTTTAGTATACAAAAGCTTTCATACTGATATCATGCTTGGTTATTTTTAAATAAAATGTTAAAGTCGTAAGAGCCTTAATATACCGAAGTAGGGGGCACTTACCTTAATTGCACTTAATACATAATAATATAAATAAATAAAGAGTACCTACCTAGCTCGTATCTATTGAATAAATCGAAGGTATTCTACATGCATTACTTTTGAATCGGCTATAAAATTTTAGCTTGAAAAGTAGGTAGGTACTTACCTATAACATTCTTTAAATATCAAACATAAAACAACAACAAAGTAAAAAATGTTGGTGTGTACCAGCCAATACCTACAATACGAATTATATTACAATATTATCACTAGCTATAGCAACCACTAGACCTAACTAACCGCTACACAAAGCACTAGTTTATACCTAAGCCCGAGACAAAGATTCAAAATTCTTAAAAACACCAGTAACCACTTTTACTAGTATTTTCGAGAGAGCGATAAGGCAGCTGCTAGCTGCTGTGTGCTTGTTTGTTTAAAAAAGATTAGCAGCACTTATTTTGTGCTTGCAGTCTTTTAGACATTATAGGTGTAAACATGGACCTATAAAAAAGGTCCATGGGTGTAAACGATAAAAGCGAACATAAACAATAAATATTGTGACCCATTTCCCACAAACAGATTAGCGATAACGAAGGTTCTATAGTTTATGAAGGATTCCGTAAGCTTGGGGGTAACAAAGGTTTATTGTTTAACGCTAATTTCTGCAAACAACTGAGTGATAAGAAAGGTTATTTTTATGACCAATTCTTTTTTTATATGCTCAACTAAAGCGATTACATATCGTCGACTTAAAATCCCCTTATAATTACTCAATAATATACATTAGTTTAGTAAACATTCTAAATC
>NW_021130415.1:15691-82117 GCF_004193835.3 Ostrinia furnacalis | reverse complement strand
CCTTTCTGCACGACGCCTCTTCCTTTCTGCACGACGCCTCATCTGTTCACCTGACTGCAAGACTCCACCACCCCCTGACCCGAAGCCAGAACAATTTGAACCACCACGTCACGTCACAAAGTATAAACTTTTAACTCTTTTGGTAGCCCACCTTAAGGCCGGTCGTATCAATCTCTCCCGCTTTCTCTCTCTTTTCTTGATATTCATATTCTATCATTGTTGAGAGAGAGGGAGAGATGTTACGAACGGCCTCTTTTGATAGCGTTTATGGTTTATATTTTTCTATATGTCACTTGTCATCAGTCTGTCTCTTCTATATCCCTTTAATCCTGTATCTTCCTTTTATCCTTTTATTATATCGCTTTCCCTTCCTTGAGCCTGGGTATCATTTATCCCTCTTCTATCCCGATTCTTAACACATCCAGTGTGTCAAATCGATTTTATTTGAGCTGGCCAAATGCTGTTTATAATAAACACTAGCAATGCCTGCGACTTCGTACGCGTGTAAATCATTTTTGCTTTGCACCTATTACTCGTAGCGTGATGGTATATTATAGTCTATAGCCTTCCTCGATAAATGAGCTATCTAACACTGAAAGAATTTTTCAAAACGGACCGGTAGTTTCTGAGATTAGCGCGTTTAAGTAAACAAACAAACAAACTCTTCAGCTTTATAATATTAGTATAAATATTCAATAAACGAAAGTACTCGGCTTCGGTACTTTGTTGAAGCAGCTATACTGAGCAAAAATGTGGTACAGTCAGCAGCGTCAAATAGTTCGTGTCACCCAACGTGGCCGAAAAGTTGACAACACAACCTTATTTCAATAGTAACAATGATGTGTTGAGAATCATTTGATGCTGACTGCACAAGCTGAATGTAATCTCTAATCTTCTTATCATGTCGACAACAAACCTCACAGTGTCAGCCCAAAACTTCGCTACAAGTGTTGCGTTGTTAGCAGCATTAATTAAATCCTCCTACGTCCAGTTGCTCAGGCACTCAGGGCACGACATCATGACGTGCTTCCTCGACTGGGGAACAAAACCGCTAATCTCTAAGTCTGCGGGCATGAAACTAGCGATGGCCGAGCAATGAGGAATAGTATTGCGATCGCCTCGCTCCGCCGTCACAATCGCTTGGCCCGTCAGTTTCATCACAGAATAATAATAAGTACTACGAACAGAAGTTTTACTTCGCGAAGGTATTTAAAAAAATGTATGCTCAATGTCATTAACAAATGGTGTAATTTAGCCTGTCTCAAGAGTCAAGCACCATTTTGTTGACAAACGTCAGTGATCGGCACTGCGCCGAAGCTATAGGGCTGACTTCGGTAAAATGATGTGACGTGAGGTGCCAAACTGCGGAAAATGGCGGAGGAAATACATGAATTATCATGAATAATATTAACTAGTTATTTACCCCTCAGTGTCTTGAGGCAACTTAAAAAAGTACATTCTGTGTTTTTATTATTATTTAGGCAGTTAAATATTGCACAGTATTTAGTACACCATTTTCTTTATTTTCTTCCATCATACACAAGAATACGCGTGCGTGAGTCAATGTTCGCTCGTATGTGAGGCCTTGTCAAATAGTATCGTGCGTGTTTTGTTTTCGATGTAAGCTCGCGGAGATGAACAGGCCTGGTAGTACTTATTATTATTCTGTGGTTCCACTAAACAAACAAACTCTTGAGCTTTATAATATTAGTATAGATTATTGTATTGCTATACTACTCTGCCGTCACCAAACGGCTTACGTACACCACACTGCAATTTGTGTGGTGACGGCAGAGTAGAATACATTTGTCACCAACCCCTACTCTTCCCACGGGTGTCGTAAGAGGCGACTTAGGACAGGCAGCAGCGCTCTCTGTAAAACATCAATCTTTTAAACTGCGCTCTCCAACCCGCCTGCCCCTGCCAAGCTTGAAGCGGATTATGGCAAAACCCTCCACTATAGTGGAGGAGGCTCATAGTCCAGCAGTAGACTTGTAACGGGCTGTTGATGATGGTGATGATTGTATTGGTGTTGTGTTCAGGTTTCCTGGAGAAGAACACGATGTCAGGGCTGGAGGATTACGCGCGCGTTCTGGAGGCTCGCTTGGCAGCAGAGGCCGACGCCGCCGCGCCCGCCGCGCGCAAGCACCGCCGGCATCGGCGACCCGTCGGCATCGGTATGTCTCGCTATTGACACTTTGATAAACAACCCCAGATCCCAACCGTGGAGAGTGGCCAAATCATTGAGAATGGACATCATCCACGTATCATATATTTTTGGTCCAAAAATCAATCCGAACAAAAATCGTAATTTACAGGTAATTTAAAATTAATTAAGTTTTTAAGACCAGTCTTTTTTAAACAGTTGTGGTTTTGAATTATTGGGGTATGGTGTCAAACTGTCTATTGATATCTTCATTTTAATTTTTATACAAATCGGATTTTATACAATTTATTTTGTATGAAAATTTAAAAAAAAAGATATCAAAGGACATCATCCATTTTGGTCCAAAATCAAAAGTGCTGGCCAAAAAATAAAAGTGCTGCATTCTGACAGAATACGTCCGCCTTAGCATTTGTTACTAAAAATGAAGATATCAATAGACAGTTTGACACCAACTTAATAGTTTCATAACTATAGAAGTTAGCTCAAGCGTAACTACCTATTTTTTGAAGAAGTGACTCTGGATCCTTCTAGACACATTTTTGTGGTAAAACCCTTTCGTTTAATGAAATGAAGTTTAGAACTAGGCTTTTAAATGGTGCCAATATTGGTGGGAAGTGGAAATGCGTGCGTTTGTAAGTGCTTGTCGCGGGAGGGTCGATTTTTGTGATGACCAGTGTATGTGTATGTTATGCAGCGTCTCCACCCGAAGCGGCGGCGGTGGCGGCGGTGCTGGGCCCAGCGTGTGCGCCCGTACCGCGTGGGACGCGGACGGCGCGCGGAGGGACGGAGCGCTGGCTGCTGGGCTCGCTGCTGCTGCTGCTGCTCATCAACGCGCTGCTGTACTGGAAGCTGTACCAATACCAGCGCCATCTCGACGTCGAACAGCTGCATTCCAGGTCCGTGCTGTTTCAAATCGTTGTTGTTTCAAATCATTGTTGTTTCAGCCAAAAACGTTCACTGCTGCCGGACTAATTCCACTTCTATTTTCATAAATCAGTGGTGTCACTACAACTAGTATAGCCAGGATATAGAGCTCCAATAAGGTCCTTTCCACACTGGCAAATTCAAAATCAAAANATTTGTTTGGACTAATAAATAGTTCTTACAAATCGTCATTTTGCTCTTAAGGAGCCTCTACATGTCTCATAATCTTTTTACCCTACCAGCGCTTCGAGACCAACATTTGGCAAGTGCTGAGAAGAAGCGCCGCAACAAACTCAGTCACCACTGTCTGCCGGTTAATATAAATAAATAGAAATAGCAGTAGTAGGTACATTCGATTCAGGAGCAGTTCACTGAATTTACCATGCATTCTTGTATAGTGTATCTTATAATGGGTATACAAAATTGCGTGGTATATTAAACACGGTAGTGACGTGCTAATATCTAGACTTACAAATTACATACCTAAATACTAGTAGAAATGACTCGCATACATAAATTGGAATAACTTGGATTGACCAGTCCCCGAAAGCAGCGCCTGTTCACAGACATTACGAGTGAACCAGCCATCGCTTCACTCGACCATATTAGAGGGAATGTAACGATTCGTGCTGCTGTTTGGAATGAGGGCTATCGTTTTAGCGCTCACCGGTTAGCGCCACTGTAGAGTAAGGTCCTGTCACTTGCTAGTGGCGAAGACAGTGGCACCAACTGGTGAGCGCTAAAGTGGTAGGAGGACTATCGCATTTGCACTCATCAAGATGGCGCCACTGTAGAGTAAAGTCCTGTCAATCGCCAGGGGTGCCAACTGTTAAGTACAAAAACGATAGCCCTCATTGTTGTTTCAGTCCGAGGATGTTATCTGTTAGACAAAGGCCTGCTAAGAATTTCCACAGGTCTCCTATCGCAACCTTTACCAGATCGTCTGTCTATCAAATGGGAGGCTAACCTACACTGTATCTTCCAGTTCATAATCCAAACCAGATAATATTTTTACGTCAAAAGGCCACCAGTTTTATGATCTATGGGCCACGCCCATGTAAAATGAGATGTTCAGAATACGTCTTAGTATATTTTATTTTTGATTTGTAATTCGAATGATAGCTCTATGTTCCATAAAACGAATTTCTGAGGCAGAAACATTCTTAAAACTAGAACACGCATCGGAAGTCGTAATGAAGTCGGGCTTTCTACTCAGTGGATGATTTGGTAGTAATCCCAGCAATAGCCGTTTTCTATTTGAGGGAAAGAAAATGCTGTACTATAAAGGAATGTCCAAGATATAATTTTTGCACCATCGTGAATTTGAACAATCCTCGTATTAATAGTAGGAACATAGACTAAGGCTGTATTGCACAATCTTATTTTAACATGGATGCAGGCCGTCACCAACCGGCTTTGGTTCAGCAATGGAAGTCCTATGGCTGAAATGATGATAATGACTAACGTTATAGCGTTTAAAGTAAGTTGATGCAACTCAGGCCTCAGCCCTAGTGTATCCGTAAGCTTAATAATGTTTATGGTCACAGGATGAGCGGTCTGGACGGGCCGCTGGCGGCGGAGTGGGCGCGGCTGCTGCGGCAGCACTCGCACGAGCAGCGCGGCCAGCTGCGTGCCTGGCGCTCCGCCCTCGACGCCACGCGGGCGCTCCTCGTGCAGGTACACACGGACGCAAGGGATGACTTGTGACAGAGGAGAGTTGTTGGACCTTATTAGCAGAGTAAATACAAATGAGTAGGTCGGGCAACCCTCTAGTTGGGTTCGCCACTGATCGGGCGCCTTATGCGCTCGATACGGCCCGATCGCGAACGTCGGTCTGCGACCGACGCGAACGAGCCTCGGCCTCGTCGCACAGTAGTTTGATTTTAAAAATAGGTGGACATACGATCGAAAGTCATAATTTCACCGAAACAAAAATTGTTTTGGATAGCATTTTGAATGCTGATCAACATTTGTCATTATACATTTTTCGATAAAACGAGCCTTTCATGCTTAAAAAAAATATGACAAGAAAATTTGTATGGAGAAAAATCATTTTTATTTTTTTTCTGGCTACTGTTGCAAACTGTAGCGGTCAAACCTTATGTAGTCGTAAGTACCTATGGTGCCGAATATTACTACATAAATACTTTTTGCGGGCACGCGCGGCGAAGCGAGTAATTGACATGCAAAATTTTAAATATTTTTATTTATGGATTATTGATTTTAATGCACTTAAAGTAATTATTAATAGAAAAATATACTTAGTCTAACTTACTACAGCCCCCTATTACCTCATTTCACGCCAAAACCTTTCAAACTAGAACCTACGTTTGTAGGGACTAGGTAGCCTAAGTCGAATATTGACAATAAAATATTCACTACTGGTCTACTGGTTATAGTGTAAGGTAGATTAGGTAGATATCTACCCTTTACCTAGCTATATACCTACTTCTTGGCACTTATAATACCGACAGACATGATTAAATAAGTCTTCAAGCAAGAACCCTTG
Source organism: Ostrinia furnacalis (assembly GCF_004193835.3). Classification (NCBI taxonomy): domain Eukaryota; kingdom Metazoa; phylum Arthropoda; class Insecta; order Lepidoptera; family Crambidae; genus Ostrinia; species Ostrinia furnacalis. The sequence goes on along the minus strand of NW_021130415.1, from coordinate 76,517 downwards.
ACTTCAATGGTTATGAAAGATTTTTTTACTTTCTAGAGTAGTCCTGAATAGATCCCTTAAATCATTTTGACTGACATAATCGATTACAGTAGGTAGTGGGTTCAGTAAGAGTTTCAACCCATATAGTAAACAATACATTTTTTATTTCACCTGTGTTGGTTTTGTTTTGAAAAGTTCAGTGGCCTAATTCACGTATCTTGACAGTCAAGATCTCTCTGATGTTCAGAAGTCGTCCCATTGAAAAACAGTTGATGACAGGATGGACCAAATCAAGTTCCAACCACCCCGGTATTTCACTAAACGTGAGGGGATGACACAGATCTAAAAGGTTCCACCTCGGTATTGCATACTGAAAATAAAACCTGTTAATAAAATAAAAAATAATAATAATATGTAATCGTAGTCATTTGGCGTATTTTTGTGATGATATTATTAATATTTAGATGCAATGAAAAGTTTAAATTGTATGTTCCATCTGTGTGGATCTCATCATCTTTTGTTTCATGTGACTAAAATAAAGCCAAAAAATCAATCAAAATCATAAATATTTTATTCAAATTTGACCAGTGTTTTGGCACTTATGAATGTCAAAGATAACTTAAAAAAAACCGACCAAGTGCGTGTCGGGCGGGGGCCACGTGTAATGTAGGGTTCCGTAGTTGTTGTCCGTCGTTAACACAATATATTTTAGAAGCAAGCAATTACTTCATCTAAAGTAACTTTTTGTATTTTCTTCTAGGAATTTTTATTAGTTAAGTATAATACATGAGTCAAATGACTATTACTCCTAAACTAACTGATGTATCTTAACCGTTATAGTTTTCCTTGAAAGTTCATAAAATAAATTATTATTATGAATTTTCCCAGATTTTTCAAGCTAACGGTTTAGTTTTTAGAGGGGACTCGAAAAAAAATTGGCACTTTAAACTTTAATAATTCGCAAACAGACAGAGGCGGCGTAAGGCGTGGGCGACGTGGGCCACCGCCTACGGCCTCGCGGTACAAGGGGCCTCGCGCACAGTGGATCGAAATGGCAATAAAGTGGACATAGGGATTTTTTCCGGAAAATCGAATTTTAAAAATTGCCAATCGATAGGCCTTTGCTCACTCATCACGACATGTCATATCACATTTTTCTCTAAACCTGATACTTTAGCTTAAAAAAAAATAATTTGTGTTTTTTTTGTATGGAACGAGACATAAAGTACTAATTTTCTCCAAAGACCTGCTAGATCGTGACTTGAAACAACCTAGGTCGGTATAACTGCATTATTTACTAAATTCTAAGTTATTTCCAGCTGCTCCAAACCGCAACTTGGCCTGTTAAACGATTCCGAAAAAAATTTAAAATTGACTCTTCTTGTAATTCTATTTTAGTACTTTTTAGTCTATTACGGTACTAGAAAGTGATTTTATCGTTAGGTGACATTGTTATCTATTCTCAGAATCTGTTAAACCCTTTCTTTCGTATCAGCACATGACTTCAAAACAACAATGAAGTTACACATACCTCGTAATTAACGTGTTTTGAGAATAAGCGGATAATGTTCAGGGGTGTCGGTAAAAAACAGATAAGTAACCGAACCGAACCGAACCGAACTAAATTTAAGACAAATAAACAATTATTTGTCTTAAATTTAGTTCGGGCTGTGTAACGTCACCAATAAAATTCAACTTTAAATGCGGTTTTTAACATGTAATTACAATGGAAGCTATTGTGAATAATATAGATTTGTTCGTAGTCTTAAGAAATACGTTAAAACCTTTGATGAGGAACTTTATAATCACCTTTTACAGAAAATGGTACATTTAACAGAAGAAAGCAGTGTTAAGTTAAAAAAGATTTTCCGGATTTTTTGTACTAATCTTAATGGAAGATGGACAAACAGTCATCTATCTCTTCCCCAAATTTTAAGAAGAAACAGTCATTGGCTTGAGTCTCCAATTAACTGGGTCTGGCAACTACACTCAACATCAAATAAATCGCACCTTCCACGACGCGAACTTTAGAGATTTTCTTCTGACACAATCATGGTGCCCCAACAATATTGGTGTTAGTCAAATATAAATGCAATTAAAGAAAACGTCGTGCCACTTCTACACTACATGCTTCGACTACTTCCTTTATCCCGAGGAAACCGTTACATAAATTAACTCCGAAACAGAAATAAATCTGTGTGGCGCGTATAAGTGAGTCTTATTCTCCTGAAGAAATAAACGCAGCTACTATACATACATTAAAAAGATCTGAGGGCCTAGTGTGAGTTTACATTGAGCGCGTCAAAAAATAACATTAAATGTATGACGGATTGTACAGCGCCCCTAGCGGGAAACATTCAAAAACAAACATTTTCATACATTGTGAGCGCGTCAGACCCAGTTAATTGGAGATTCAAGCCTTCCGGCAAAACTTTTTTAACTTAACACTGTTTTCTTCTGTTAAATGTACCATTTTCTGCAAAAGGTGATTATAAAGTTCCTCACTGTCTATCAAAGGTTTTAACGTATTTCTTAAGACTACGAACAAATCTATATTATTCACAATAGCTTCCATTGTAATTACATGTTAAAAACCGCATTTAAAGTTGAATTTTATTGGTGACGTTACACAGCCCTAACTAAATTTAAGACCAATAAACAATCCTTATCTGATTTTTACCCACACCCCTGACCATTATCTGCTTATTCGCAAAACACGTTAATTACGAGGTATGTGTAACTTCATTGTTGTTTTGAAGTCATGTGCTGATAGGAAAGAAAGGGTTTAACAGATTCTGAGAATAGATAACAATGTCACCTAACGATAAAATCACTTTCTAGTACCGTAATAGACTAAAAAGTACTAAAATAGAATTACAAGAAGAGTCAATTTTAAATTTTTTTCGGAATCGTTTAACAGGCCAAGTTGCGGTTTGGAGCAGCTGGAAATAACTTAGAATATTAGTAAATAATGCAGTTATACCGACCTAGGTTGTTTCAAGTCACGATCTAGCAGGTCTTTGGAGAAAATTAGTACTTTATGTCTCGTTCCATACAAAAAAAAAACACAAATTATTTTTTTTTAAGCTAAAGTATCAGGTTTAGAGAAAAATGTGATATGACATGTCGTGATAAGTGAGTAAAGGCCTATCGATTGGCAATTTTTAAAATTCCGGAAAAAATTCCTATGTTCACTTTATTGCCATTTCGATCCACTGTGTCGCGCCTCAAAAAAATTTTTTTTAAATATTAATCTAATTTGTATTTTTATGAATAAAAACTTGTCAGTGTTCATTGTTTTTTTATTATTACTTTTTTTATAATTCAGTTCGCCACAGAACAAGGCCTCGCGAAATCTGTCTTGCCCACATCAAATTTAGGTCTTGCCCCGCCACTGCAAACAGATCTCTAAATGGAAAAATAGCCTTAGAAACCCCTAAGCAATTTTAAAGACTTGTCCAACGATATCCCACACGATGAGGTAGAAGATAAAAAAAATCACCCCCACTTTACATGTAAAGCAACTAGCTACCGTAATATTTTTTTTTTTTCAAAATTTTATCTTACTGTTTTATCGGCGTGATTAATAAACATACCTCCACAAAATTACAGCTCTCTAGTGCCAATAGTTTCCAAGCAAAACCTCGGACAGACCGACATAGCAAAACTATAAGGGTTCCTTGTCAGGACTACGGAACCCTAAAAAAGGTAGCCCTTTAGGGCACTTTATACATATGTCTCCTCATCTTTTGAGCCATACCAGTTACACAATTTGAACCATAAATGTTTTGTGTCTACTGATAATTTGGTGAATTAGTTGACTTTTAAGATAAAATATCTATTAAAATTTGATAATGATTGTACTTACAAATGACATTGGGAACTTTTTGCACCACTTTTCGAAAAGTAGCGGACACAAACGAAACCTATCACAGATGATACATACTAATATCCAATGAATTTCCGTGTATTTTTTTTTCTCTTTTATGGGATTATTGAGAAAATGAAGTTTTAATATTTTATTTTATTTTACATTTAGGTAACATTTTTGACGACTTCGGTGGCGGAGAGGCGCACACACCGGTTCAAGGTGTGCCGGGCCAATCCTGAGGTCCCGGGTTCGATGCCCGGCCGGGACAATATAGAAAACAATCTTTTCACATTGTCTCTGGTTTGGGTGTGTTGTGGTTCGTCGTTCCCGATTTCCATAACACAATGCCTTAGCTACTTATTTTGGGTTGGAGTAATATATGAGATGTTGTCTAATATTAATTAAAGTATTTTTAATATTTTATTTATTTATATTATTTTATTTATATTTTTTTATTTATTTATATTATTTTATTTACTTTTATTGGTTACTCTGCAATGCCAAACAACATAACATTAAAAATATCAAATCATTTTAGACAAATATATTTTCAACTTAGACTCGTCATATCTCAGAATTCCCATATATCACAACATAGCGCTTTAAGTGAATATACCTACAAGTATAAAGCTTTGAAATAAAATACGTTTCATCTTTGTCCGCCGTGGGGCATTTTCTCATATTAAAGTTCCCAATGTCCTTTAGGCAAATTCAATGTAGGTATAGAATCTTTGTGCAGTTTTCTCTGTTTCGTAGAATTGGCATTGTAGCATTCTTCCGCAAAATGAATGCTACAAATGCAGTGGTTTTTAGTTGAAATCCACGTATTTTGTCTTCTGACTGCCTCTATCCACTTTCTCCTTCTATTTGGATCCACTGGAAATCTAAAATTAATTTGAATAATTTCAGTTTGTTTGGTATATCGATAAACTTATCGACATTTTTCAAGCCCTTTACGTCATACAAAATGAGATGTGAATGAATGAATGAAACCTATAATCCAACCAAATTAAATATGCTACATGTTTTAAGCATTTACATGTACAATGAGTACTTTTTAAAATGACGTAATCATATTTTGTTTACATATCAAATTTTATTTATTTTACGAAAAAATAGCTACTATAATAGATTTAAAATGTACTTACGCGTGATAAGAAACATTTCTTGTGTGACTGGAAAAATTTTTGCAATAAAGTACAGCGCATTTACCCATTTTTCGTGATATTTTTACTCTTCGAGAGCTCGCGTCATACTGACAAAGTGACAACCTGACAACATTTACCATGGCTAATTTAGCCTTGGTAAGTGCTAGCGGGGTAAAGACGAAAACGTCACTCGTTACGCGTCCAGTGGTTTATTCGTCCAAGGGTGGTGCAAGAAAAGGATTTTTTCCTGGCGGCTTGGTGACTGGAATTGAACCGCCACCGGTGCAGACGGAGAGGATGGTGAGTTGTCTGCACGTGAAAAAGAGGTTGTCCGGCTTGCAGAAATTTATATAAGTTACCGTTCCTTGTGTGAAATTAAAAAATGTAAATAAAACAGCTCCCTCTCAATTGACACAATTTATTTTTATCTCGTTAGCTCATGTACAGGTAACAATTACGATATTATAACTACTGTAATAGATAGTGCCAATCTCAAGGGATTCAGGGTCGCTAATTAGGTTCGGTTTGGTGAATATTACTGCCACTACAAATTTCTTAAAACTCAGCCTAAATATTAAAAGACTCTACTAGTTAAGATAACTGCGCGATGTCAGGTCGGAAAGACTCCTACTTGAAGGATGGAAAAGTGGGTACCTTGGAAGCCATGCGGTTACAAGCCGTTACCCTGAACGTTCCTCTCTTCTTCCGGGGTCCAACGGGTCTCGCACACTTTTAGGCTACAAGCAGCGTCCTCCACGGCCTCAAGCGCACAGTGCCAGATGAAACTCTTGCATCTCCTCGGCAGGAAAGCGTTCACACTCTTGCAGAGACAGAGGTTTGATGACAAGGAGGAAATGCGAAGAGATCAGCAGTTCAGAAAGGAGTAATAATTATAGAAATCAATATGAAATATTGAAATATCTAAAATATGAAATGTAAAATCGTAAAATATGAAATATCAAAACGTAAAATATGAAATCCCGCATCTGAAACGAAAAATACCAGTGTCAGCATCACATGTGGAACGTGGCATTAGGTTATGAAAAAAACCGCAATGGGAAAGAAATACTTACGAAGACTGTTCGCTAATTTAAGCTTCACTCGCAGTCTTCAGCAACCCAATACCCTCATCCGAATAGGATTTAGGGAATCTCTGAAAGAAACGATCACATGAAATAACCACGTACTGGAATACGAAAAATATCAATCACGAAAAATAAATAAATTCTCCGACGGGAACTTACCTCATGTGTGTTATTTTTATTTATTCATCAAGAAATTATCGTGGATGCATTTTGCACCACCCGATTTGAAATAAAAGGAATTACATTCCCGAAAATAATCAAATTGCGGTTGCGCACGATCGACAAATTCCTAAGTCATTTGACAGCTCCACTGACAGCCGCTCTGTCATAGACATCGCGATACGTTTCGTTTCGCCGTTTGAAAAAGTAAATACTGTACTAATAAAACCATGATGAAAACAATTTCCAGAACACTGAAAACATTCTATTTGAAAAATAGAATAATCAATATAAAAACACTAGGAAATGTTTCATCAAAGTATATTTCAATTAACTGATCAAAAAGCGCCATCTATTGCAAATTAATTCTAAATCACGCCAATAGATGTCGCTAGTGGTATCCAAAATCAGAATATTGAGAAGAAATATTAATTTGTGAAAAAACAGCAAACGGCAACGTTACAGTGGGGATGAAGAAACTTGCCGAGTTCTTATCAAGTATGTGTTTGATGCGGCTTGGCCAATTTCCCACAAAATGTACCCGCACCAAGAGACTTGAGCTAAAACTAAACGTGTACTGTTATGAGTTCGCTGATAGTTAATACAGGTCTCCCCTACTAACACATACTGATCACTTCGCAGAGTAAATTTAAGTTGAAGAAAAGAGCATCTACTTGCCCTTTTATCAACATTTGGACGTTATTTAAGTATACAGGGTGGAAACGATAAGTGATCTCACTCGATTATTTCTAAACTATACAAGATATCCAAAAACCGGTTACTGATCCTGAAAGTGCTTTACGAGCTCTATCTAACGGTATCAATAATAGGTTACCAAATAAACTGGATCTATCCGAAAATTCAATGTTTCCGGCTTCCATACATTTAGTAAAACCACATAATATTAAAAACTATACAAGATATCCAAAAACCGGTTACTGATCCTGAAAGTGCTTCACGAGCTCTATCCAACGGTAGCAATAATAGGTATCAAAATAAACTGGATCTATCCGAAAATTCAATGTTTCCAGCTTCCATACATTTAGTACTGCCACAGTCATGGCACTCATGTCTTGATAGTATTATAGCAAGTAAAGCCTAAAGCAATGTTTTTTTATGAATAATTTTAAATAAGAATGCAATTTGGAGTTCAATTTAAGTGTTTATTATTGAATAAAAAAAATTAACACTTCTAATATTGTGTGGCTGGCATACATTTAGTATGGAACCTGAAAACATTGAATTTTTGGATAGATCCAGTTAATTTTGTAACCTATTACTGATACCGTTTGAAAGAGCTTGTGAAGTACTTTCAGGATCAATAACCAGTTTTTCGTTATCTTGTATAGTTTAGAAATAATCGAGTGAGATCACTTATCGTTTCCACCCTGTATACAGTCAGCGTCAAATACTGACACCTAAGGTAGCCGAAAAGCTCGCAACACGTTTTTGTTACTTTGAATAAGTTTGTGTTGTTAACTTTCTGGCCACTTTAATGTAACGAACTATTTGACGTTGACTGTACAGTTTATGGCCACTATGGTTGAAATGAGTACCACAATAAGTTTGCAAGTCTGTGTTGTAGTCCTGTTATCAGTTCACGGCCGCACGTTTCAGACGGAGCAGGCGCTGATCAAGCTGCTGGAGACCATCAAACCGTCGCTGGAGGCGCCGCCCGACCCGCCCGCGCCACGCGACGACCTATAAGTACCCTTATAATGGTATGAATTTACTCAAGGTAAACCTCTATTCTGTCTTCTTTTGGTGGTCGAAAGTAGACCATTTTATTTTGTAAAGCCCGGTCTGTGAGCACGTAGAATTTTGTCCAATGACCCCAAGCTACCCATCCTTATCGCTCGCGCGTAATTATATTGCTGTTGCGACTGTGCGACGCCCGCAGTGACTGTACGAGCGCGACAGCAACATAATTACGCGCGAGCGATAAGGATGGGTAGCTTGGGGTCATTGGACAAAATTCTACGTGCTCGCAGACCTGAATATAGACAAGTCAATTTAGACAAGATTGTAGTATAATTGTTGAATACAACAAAACGTCAAGCTTAATATTTGCAACTTGATTCTTTTCCTAAAAAAGAAGTCAAATAAGATTGTTTACTTTGAGTAAATTCTATAGAAATGACTACACTTTGCATGAGCGAAACCAACATATTGACACGACTTTATCCATTGTAAAGTTTTCAGCATCATTTAGTAGTTTTGATTAATATCAGTCGTGCTACTTAATTCTGATCGTGTATACGAATTCGCTCGTGTGAAGGAGCCTTTAGTGAACGCAGCGTTGCGCACTCGGATGTCTAGCTTCTATCGCTTCGAATCATTTTGTTTTTGCACCAAAAGATCAATGACAAAGGCTATAAAATGACGCGTTTCGTAGAGAATAAAGCCAGTAGATACAATAAACAGTATTTAGTAAATAAAACATCGTTTAGTTAGATAGATATCTGAATTAAAGAATGCTGCTTCTAAGCAACTGAAATCATGATTCGAACGGAAAATAGCCTCATTTGTTAGCCCTATCCTTTTCTTTCTACCTATCAGTTCTTTTACCTATGGCGTTTTACTTACGTTCTGTCTAAAGTATTAAGTTTCTTTCTTTTTGGTGGAAGTACAAAACAAAAAATCCTGCCATTGCAAAGTTCCTAATTTCAATTCCTAAATCCACGGGGGCTAGCCTAAATAGAGATTTCAGAATTTTATTTATTCATAAAAAACATATGCAGTCCTTGAAATATTCTCAGTCGTTATTTGTTAAATTAAATATTATCAATACATTCACCCCCACTCCGTAAATTAAAACGCGCAAAGTGCAGCTGTCTATGAATATGTAAATATTGAAGCGTTCTTTAGAACTGACGACATCCGAGTGCGTCTCTAAATAAATTAATTAAATGATATTTATAAATGTACATCTGTCAGAGGTTTTCATATTGCATGACCAAAACCAAGGGGGTTGCTATTTCTTTTGTAGCAATACTTACCAAAGATACCGTCTATTAACAGGCTATGAAATGAAAGATATAGTGACTTCGTCATTTGACATGATACGAATTAAATCGATTTAAATACATACATTTCTATTTCTAAAAATCAAATGATTTATATTTATATTTCAATGACATAAAATTTCAATTTTGCAAATTCTCCCGCCCTGAAAACCTCGCGGAGTCCCACTGTGATACAATTAGATACATTAATTTTAAATATTCCTCTAGTTGAATTTCTTTTATGACGTAATGGCGCTTGGTGTTTATCCCAATTTTATTATTGTGGCTTGGGAAAATACTTCCAGTGTACACCGTACGGTACCTTGACAGAAATTAACTTGCAAGGATCTTATTTAAAATAAGACTATAATTCCAAAATAATCACAATAAACTATAATTTTATTTGCTAATCTGTACTTACTATGTATTCATGGATGATTTTTTTAACGTTTACCATTGTATAAATCTTGTATTTATTTTATTTCTAGTATTGCTAAATCATTGCCTGCTATTAGGTTTTTGGAACTGCAAAATTATCTAACTGACAGCTCTACCAAAAATATGTAGACTCCGGTTCTAGCTTAATTCTTAATTTTGGAAAGCGACAGAAATAAATAATTTAAGCTAATAAGATAAGTGATGTGTGTCGACCGCCAAACGTAAATCATGTTACAAGATAAGCGAGTTTATAATAAGTACGTATCAGAGTGGATCTTATTTACTGTAGACAATTATAATAATGTAGGTGTAATTCCCCTGAATCATGTTCCAAATCTAGCTGTTGTAGACAATGCGGGCCATTGATAATGTAAACGATGGGACCGATTCCGAGGCTTTTCACTACTGAACAAAATAAACTAACGCTTTATGGAAATACTATTATAAACATAGCATTTAATTCAATGTATACCTGCTAAGGCTCAATTTTTCATAAGCTTGCCATATTGACAGATTTCGTGTTGAAATAGGTCTCTATTCTTCAAATCATCATCCTCTTGGCTCTCTTTCCTTCAGGGGGTTAAAATTATAAGTATTTATTAAATAAAGGCTTGTAAAAATCCTCGGAATCAGACCCAAAATCGCGCTAATGCCAATACACAAATAAATATTTGTATACTTGAAGATAATTTTATGAGATCTTACCCAGTTCGTAATCAATGACAAGTTCAAGTTATATCAATAATAAATTGTAATAAAACGGATTAATTACTTTAGTCGGCGCATTCCCAGTACAACGCCAACCGCCGGGAGAGGCCGAAACCTTTAGGTGTAAGGACGAAATAAATAGATTAATAGATAATATTATATGTAATAGATGAGATAAATTATAAACCGTTAACGCAGGCGTCTTAAATGTTTATAATAAATTAGGTAATATACGTATTCCGAATGAGTAGTGTACTTTTCAGTTGTATTAGGTGTTACGATCTCTTTAATTGTATAAATTAGTTAATTTCGTGGTGCTCTAGGTTAATGTTTTGTTTTATGTATTTAATGTCAATTGTCTTTCATAGCCGCCGGCGCGGAGTCGCGAGCGAGCGTAGCGTGTATTGTAACGTTTCTTTATTAATGCAGTTATGTAAAATCGATCCATTCCAAAATAGTATGATCTGAGAGCAGTCGGGAGATTCCTACTAGTGTTAGAAGTGCATTTGAGGCGCCCACCGGTGCACAAACTATTTCAGTTAGGCAGTGTCTTTATGTTAAGTTAGACAATTCTATTTCGCAGTATTGATTAAATATTTTAATGAATTATGTCAGTATTTTTATTGTGTGCATAACCCATGTGTGTGTGTGTGTGTTTAATGAACTGTCCATAAATGTAAATTATTGACCTACACAAATGAAACGTCAATCAAACTAAACAACTACAGACGATGACGGAATTTAAAGGCAATAAATAAATAAAACAATAAAATATGTAAAAAATGCATTATTTATTGAATTTTTACTTACCATCAATCAATTTGCAGGCCTTCTTCGGTTGAAATCGAGAAGATTCAGCCAGATTCAATGTAGCTGATATGATTATTGTGTGTAGAATTAAAAGGTCAACAATGAAAAAGAAAACAAGGATATAGGAATGGGAAAGGTGTGTGTTGTATGATTTATAGAATGTAAAATAGTATACCAGTTTTGACTTATTACAAAAAAAAATAAACACATGCTGAACATTTGTTAAAATGACATTTAGTATTGAAATTACATTTTAAACAAGTGTTCAACGTGTATTTTTTTTTTTGTAATAAGACAATGTAACTAAATACTGAAACGATGCTAAGTCAAGAATTCGTTATCGGTTCTTACAACGTCCATATTCTGACACGCCCATTAGACCGTTATCATACTTTTTGCAAAAATATTAAGTTAATGACTTATATCATGTCGATTTAAAAAAACATAACCCTCCTCCTGGCGCAGTCGGGTAAAAAAATGGAAGCTTGCATCGTTTCAGAGTGGAAATCACTGAAGCCTTGCAGAGATCATAAGTTCAGCTGAAACAGAAAACTTGACCAATATAAACAGCACAAACTGGACATTTTGACGATTTGTATTGGTTAATTCAATTTTCAGAGAAATCCACTGGACAGAAGATCACGGTAAGGCTCCAAGCAACGAGTAAACACCCATACTCACCCGCAACATCCAAGGAACTCAAAATAAAAAACGGCAAAAATACTCCGACACTGTGTCAAGATTTATTCGCAAAATCCATCATACACAGCAGTCTGAGCGCTTACACTAAGGTGAGGGTAGTCTTAGTCTATTTGTTTTCGTCGTCCTTGAAGACCATGGTGCTGTGGCACTTGCCGCAGTAATGGCGGTCCTCCATGACGGCCATGAACACGCCGGCGCCGCACTGCTCGCCCGTGCACTCGCGGCGAAGCCGGTGGATCTTGCCGTTCTCGTCAACCTGAGAAGATATGACAAACATTAGTTAGACGAAGAAGACTAATGCACCACTGTCAGGGCAGAGTATGGGACTGTTTTGATATGGCCCAATCACATTATGAGGGAAATTGACTGAGTCGAAGCGCGAGCACGCACACCGTAGTATAAGCGACGCAAGGCGTAGCTAACTGAGTGCGTGTTTACACTAGTTTCTCGCATAGTGTAACTGCGCCAATAAACACAAGAGACTAGGCAAAGCTGCAAGTGTGCACCAATGTACACGATGTAAAAAGGGTACGCATGAAAAGTGCTATAAGGTGCCGGTTGTAGGAGACTGTTATCAGTTTTTTGTTATAACTGGTTACCTTAGAAAGTCAATCATCAAGAAATAACTTTCAAATGTATGTTTACCATATTTTTAAAAGACACAAAGGTAAACAAAACAATTTTATTGCTATAACAGTAATTATTGTCAATAGACTACAAAAAAAAGCCAGCTGTAATGAACAGGAAATATGTTTGTCCTTTCCTTTTCTATTTGTCTATTTTTGGATCCCCCACAAACTATACTAATTACTAACGCTCGCGCGCATTAGTAACGCGGCGGTCGCACGCGGCGTGTCGCGACTTGTTTCACGTTAGTCACACTTCCCGCATTCTTGCTTCGGGGAAACGCACCCACTTGGCGTATGCAAATATTGCAACCGCTTCTTATTTTTAGCGAGTCAAGTATGGACTGGTAAAGCAAATAAGGATAGCGAGAATTTGCATGTCGTTTTCAAAATGCATGCGCCTATTCATCAAGATAAAAATGAGTGTAAGCTAACAAGTACACAATTTAACATACTGGTGTAAGAAGATAATATGAAGGCACGAACAATACTATAATGGTTATGTTAGCTTTGGCGGGATAGGTACAGTAGAACGCCGATTAACCGAATCGCCAATTATCCGAATCGGTCCTAAGCGTAATATAAAAAAATAAAACCAAGTAATTTTTGATTTGTTTTTTTGGAACTGAGATATATTTCAACTGAGCGTTATTATAGCAGTTCTACAATAACGCTCAGTAGAAATATGTCTGTTTTTTAAACTTATTAAAGTTTATTCTTTGTGTGACAGTTCGTTTTTCTCTATTACCAGTCTATGTCCGATTATCCGAATTTTCGATTATCCGAATCGACCCCGGTCCCAATTAATTCGGATAATCGGCGTTCTACTGTAATCCGAATTTCCAAGTTTTACTATAAATAAGATAATTTTTCGACGAATACCGAACCAACCTGGAGGTCGGTCAGAGATGGCCTCTGAAAGAAGAGTTTTTGAATCTTACCTTGTAGAACCTCAGCACGGCAAGCTTGACCTTCTTCTTCTTGTGCTTGATCTTCTTGGGGGTGGAGTAATTCTTCTTCTTGCGCTTCTTGGCGCCACCACGCAGGCGGAGCACCAAGTGTAGCGTTGACTCCTTCTGGATGTTGTAGTCCGACAGAGTGCGGCCATCTTCCAGCTGCTTTCCGGCGAAGATCAATCTGAGATGGGGAAACAAACGGTACTCTTATTTTTGCAAATGATAGAATGTCGTAATTTGCCTTTTGTGACCGAACAAGTAAAGCAAAAGAAAATTATCCAGCCAGGTAATGTTTTTCGTAAGGAAGACGTATTGTGGGCTAGCCCCGCACTAAGTGGACAGACGAGGTAAGGCCCTTACCGTAAGGGTCGTCGTGGAAGTCCTGGAGAAAGCCTTTGTCCAGCAGTGGACGTCATTTGGCCGAAACATAAACAATGGCGGCGATTACTCTCTTACCTCTGCTGATCAGGAGGGATTCCCTCCTTATCTTGGATTTTGGCTTTCACATTCTCGATGGTATCTGAGGGCTCGACCTCGAGAGTGATGGTCTTGCCCGTGAGGGTTTTGACGAAGATCTGCATCTTGGATTACCTAACAAAAACAAAGGCCAAGGTCAATTTGGATGAGTCAATTCTGATGGAAGCAGTAGGTATATGAGTAATGATACACAAAACCTCATGTCATTTATTTTTTTACATTTTGTTGTTGATATTCATATTGAAACATAAAATGTAGATATGTAGCTGAAAGGACAGAGCTATTATTAATTAATTGCAAGTGGTTCTTAGTATAATATTAGCCTTATCAGCGCCAAGATATTTAGCAATTTATTAACAACAAAACATTATGAAATACCTATTTTGTACTTGACTATTAAAGCACCACAGCTTATGACGAAAGCAAGTTACACCCTGTATGGGGATGAACAGCGAATTTCGTAAATATTCATACATGTCCAGTCATGACAGGGTTATTGGTATTAAAATAGATACATATGGGGATGAACAGCGAATTTCGTAAATATTCATACATGTCCAGTCATGACAGGGTTATTGGTATTAAAATAGATACATTCTGTAACTGATGTCAGTACCAAATGCACTGGCGCCCTACACAGACCAGTGCACAGTGTGGCATAAAAACAAAGTTTACAATTTTTTAACAGTGGTGTGTTTGTATCTTGTGACATAACAATTATTATTAAAATGGAATTGCTTTCATTTGGTAAGTCTTGAAATTTTAATATTGAAGAGTAGATAACAACACTTCTTCTTTAGTAATATTAATTAATATACCTGAAGGAAATAATAGAATTATTGTTGTAAACTTAAATTAACAGGGTAGGGTATAAATAAAAACCATAATAGAAGCTTCATGGTAGGTTTATTCTTCAAAAACATGGAAATGTTATTACAATTAAAATTAATACAATAAGCAATAAGTTAAACTAAAAGTACAGCATTGATGCATCCATCATTCTCTGGGTTGTTTGTCACTTGGGCATACTTTCCCCAAACAACTTTGCCGGCCTGCGTCACCAAACCCAGTTCAGAGATATTAACTTCAATAACTGTACCCTTCGTAATAACTCCAAGGCTTGTGTACATTTGAGAGCTTGGGTTCTTCTTCACCCCAATGATGGGCAAGCAAAATGTGGCCTTCAACTCTGGATGAGTGACATGAGCTTTCTTGAAACGCAGGGCCATCGGCCTGATAAACCTCTCAAACTTTGGTGGCTTTCTTGTGAAGTTCTCTCCAACATAAGTGACCTTTGTCACCATACGCTTCCAGGCTTTTCTCTTTGATTTACCAGACTTCAAGACTTTGAACACCTCGGCATCAGCTTGTGCTCTCACTTTAGGTATAGGCACATCCCATTTGCCAGCTTTCTCTTTCCTTTTCTGTTTGATCATATTAGACAGTACTTTGGCGCGAGACTGCACATCTCGGTCGAGGAGGTACACGGGCAGCGCTCCTTCGGCCACTTTCTCTGTGTTTTGTTTGACATTCTTCTCCTCGTGCGCTTTGATCTTCTTCTTCATCTGAATCTTTTCATTGCGGCGCTCCTTGTTGTAGATCTTGGCCTTGATGCCTCGCAGCTTGCGCGCCTTTTCGGCCCTCTTGTGAGGCTCACGCGCCTCGCGCTTCCTCTTTCTCTCCTCATAGTCGAGTCTCCTACCGTAAAGCTTTTGATGGCGCTCAATGTATTCGTTCTGCGGCATTGTGGTTGCTTATTCGGCAACTACAACAAAATTACCACCTTATCAATTGTGTCGCTGATACACTCGCGCTAACATAACCTCTTCGACAAACACCGATCGATAGCTGGTGCATGTGCTCACCTCGCCGATTAAAATATTTATGTTGACGACTTCCATGCACCACGTTCAATTTATCACAACATTAAAAAACATTGAGAAACCCGTAGGAAATAATTTCGTATCAATCCACGTGTGACTAATATTCAAGTCTTTCAAAAGTCAATTTGACGATTTAAAATCTTTGAAATTTACCTTACACGATACAAATGCACACTAAAGACATTTAAAATCTCGGATTTACACAATATTGCGCAGTAAAACGAAATAAATTACACAAAATTGACAAACTCACCTATGCCGACACCATGCCACAAGGAAAAGGAAACTGTCGTCATTCGTCAATGGATAGGACTGGGGCTGCCAGAAGTTTTGTTTAGTAGTTTTTTTAGAAGTTTTAAATACAGTGGGTCTAGTGGTCTAGCTAGACAAAGGTGCACATTAAAATCGCAAACCAGTCGAAAAGTGGTCGAAAGGCCTTTTTAGGAAGTTTTAACTGATTCGATTTTCAATTCGAACAAAAAGTGCACTTTGTCTAGCTAGCTAGACCCAAAGATTGATAAAAGAAATAGTCATAAAGCTTTATCATGCATGTTTAATGAAATGTATTATGTAGTACATAAAAGTATTTACTACATAATACATTTCATTCATCAATTGCAATTTTATTTAATTATTGATTATTCGTAATTTGTTATTACATAAATTACCAATAGTCCAAAATGTACAGTCACGGAATGAAAAGGTTCGTCAGTTTTCAAATTGATTCCTTCAACGAATCGCGAACACATATTACCTTTTGAAACTATGTTACAGAATAATCTCGAGTTAGAGAAAATAATCTTTAACTGTTCGTCAGTAAAGTTCAAAATTATTCAGATCAAAGTTGTTTGACCATTTATCTTGTCAAGAAGATTATATGATTGATATACTTAAACCTTCTTGTTGGTTCAACCTGCCATTATTATTTCTATTAAATAAAAAAAACTATTGTCAATTGGTGATGTCATCACAAGCATTGCACTGATGGAATAGAAAAATAAACAAGCAAAACCTTATTCGTTTGCAAACGTCATATTTATTTAAATGTTAGCAGCACTGTTTTTTGCACTGTTATGTTGGCAGGTTCGACTTTTACAGTACCTAATGCAAACGAAAACCGACACTAAGGTGACGAACCTTTTCATTCTGCGACTGTACCATTTTGCATTGGAAATGATGGAATTTAATCTGAAAAAAAAATAATACTTGTGCCATGTTTTTCAAATCTCTACCACACCTCAAAAACACCAGTGAACAATCAAGGTTTGGACTTTGGGAAAGGAAAGTTTTTTTTCTTTTCGATTTACCCTTGGTTTAATGAATGTTTTATGTTTAATTGTTGGATTTTGTCTCTAATAACGAAAATTCATGACATACATTGCTACAACAATATTTTTATGTTCGTCTCAATCATTGGAACTGGCGGTTGGCTAGATGGCTGTTCCACAGTGAAAATAAAGAATAAAAAAAAGAATCTTACATAGTGTTCAATACTCAATTTTTTTGTCTTCTTTTAATTTTTCACGCGTTTTTTTTTCAGGTTTAAGAATTTATTTCTCAAAAGAAATTGTACATTTCACTTAAAATGAGAAACAAGGTATTTCAATTATTTATAAAATAATAATTATTAATAATAATAATTTCGGTATCACTACTATAGCTACGGGGTGACACAGTAGACAACTTTAGTAGAATTCAGAGTAGTTTTTAATGGCAACATTTTAAACGTCAAACTTATTAATCGCCTTGACGTTGCTCCACGCTGGCGACTGACGCTTACATTACTAATTTTTGATTGGACGAAACTTACAACAGAAAATAGTACTATTGGTGTATTTGATGTGTACAATCATTGTGATTGGTTCGTGTAAAACATAACCAATAAAATTAAATTTCTCTGTGGGTGACATCGAAGTAGTCAAACAAGGAGGAGGAAATCAGGTCCAAAACGGTCCAAAGCAAAATTGAAAGCCAAATTACTGTACTAAATTGAGCACCGTCCTCATATTATTGATGAGATATTTCTATTATGAACACAACAGCATCGTTTCCTTCAGGTACGTTACTTTAGTACTTCATATAAGCTGTATTTTAGGTGTTGGAATGTATCTATGCCATTTATATGAATGTGTTGTATGTTATTAAGTAGATAGTATATTCTATGTCGTATTATGTATAGTAAGTGGATTTGTAAGCCTTGCGCGTACGTTGAATCGCGCGAAATTCAAGGTTACCACGGACTCAAGTATGTTCCAAGCGTCTTTTTTTATCTAGTTTTCCTCCGCGCCATTGTGTACAGTTGCAAACAGAAGTCATAGGATGATTTTTTTAGTAGATGAAATTGCTAACATTTTATTGTAGCCTTCTAATGCATTTTAGTCTTAGGGCATCAATAATTTACTAACCATAACCAAACAGCTAATGTATGGCTCTTACAAGCTGACCGAATAGATCTCAATCTGAATGAAATTCTTGTCAATACTAAAACTTATCAACTAATTGAATGTTTTCAGAACCTTCATGGAGCCGACGCTGTTCAACAGAAACCGTTTTCAGTATTCAAGGACAGGAAACTGGTAAGTTTTACTCAGCCGATTTTAATTGTTGTCCATGTTTTAAATATCTTGTTTATTAATGTGTCCTCTTTTTATGCTTGATCCTCTTCCTATTTGTGTAGCATGATAGATTATGTATACTATAAATGTATTATAATTTCCTTTTTTGTATTGCATGGTGTATGTTTGTTTCCTAGTTGTTTGTTGTAACACTTAAAAGTATTACATGATATTTTACGTTTCATTTGTACAAGGTTACCTAACCGATTCAAAAATATTATTTTTAGAATGATAAGAAAGAACTCATTGACATTCATGTCATTCAGTGACACTGCTGATTATAATGTTAATTTTAATTGATTCTGATATAAGATAATGGAGTCTTGTGTATTGTTGCAAGAAGTCATTAGAAATTAATGCTTTAGAAATAATTAAATAAAAAAAAATTCATTGTCACACTATTTGTACTATTTTTTTAATGGGAATCCAGCTCATGCGCTGGGCTTGATCTTTATCAGTTATTTGAAAAATACAGATATAAGAGATGTGAATGGAGAAGCAGTGTGTTTTAAAAGCCTTGGAAGTTGGAATTTATCAGCCAGTGCCTGACACTAATAAAGTTATCTTTTATATGGATAATTTATGAAGTTAAGGGCAGAAGGGGCAATGTCTATCTATGGACTTCTTGGAACCTAAACTGACATCTAAGACCCTTCTCCCTAATGTCATGTTTTAAAAAACTTCCAACTAATATTTTTCCTTTTAAAAAATGTATTTTATTTTATTCGTATTATTATATTTTATTTATTTCTACTGATAATATTTTCTTCCATCTGTACATGAATTTTAAATATCCTCTTATTTTTTTTGTTGTTTAATTACCTACCTCAATTATTATTATTATTTTAGTATACCTATTTATATAATTTTATCTTTAAAAAAACGATAAATTGATAAGGTGATTTTTTGGCAATTGCTGATAAGTGTTATCAAACTTGTGAATGTTGATTAAGTTGGTTGAAAACTTTCCACGAAATTCTGAATGTGTGGCGATCTGAGTGTTATGTGCTATCACGCGCATAGCATTGTTCCTCGTGAGTCAGGCGCATTACGATGCAAGACTTGTTAAAACGTGTCTTTTGCTCATTGCTATCGTCTACCGCCGCGGACGGACATCAAACCGCGGCGTTTTCCACGCTCCGCCTGTTGCGTGAGAAAACACATTTCTGCCGAAACACCGGCATGATAAAACATGATCGTTACACTAATTGAGCGCAATCAGAACCAGTTTGATTGCCTAATTAATATTATGTAAAATCACTCAAATGGTTAAAAATAACTACATTTGTCATAATAATATTTTTATCTTGTAAGATTTTTTCCCAGCATTGAAAATCGTATCAATATTCAAGCAAACCGGTAATTATTTTTATTAAAAAAAAGAACCTACGTTTCTAGAAATTGTTCAGAGAAACAAGATTAAACCAGTTGTAGAGCAAAATGCTCTGGGGTATTTCCCCTAATAACCGCCATTCATGCTTTTTGCCTGTGACGTCACCGTTCCCTTTCGAGTTGTATCATGCGTAGACTTGTCAATAAAGCTGATGACGTCATTATAAGCACATGACGAGTCAGTCGCGCTCTGTTGACCATTTTAATTTGCATACTCTAAAATGGTAAGCCTAAGGTAAAACGTTGGCATTAAGGTACCTACCTACCTACTTGTCCAAAGTTTTCGTTGCTATTCAATATATTTTTAAGAATAACCTATTTAAATAATGATAAAATAAATGTTGTTAAAGAATTATTATTTTTATGGTGATAAATATTTTAGTCAGTTCAATAAAATAATAATGATTTAAAAATCTCACTAAGGAAAAAATATGGTTCGAATCCATATTGAGCATTTTTTTTATTACTTTTATGGATTATTTTTCCTTGACCAATACAAAACACTGTTTTTGTATTACGACAGGCGAATTGTTTGTATGAGAGCACTAATAGATTTGGTGGTAAATTGTCAGATTTATGTCAGTCGCACCCTGGCGGTCCCGGCGCGATCAGGGTGCCTGAGGACACCGGCGATCACGGACAATATCATCAAGACAAACTAATTTAATATACTGGCCTTATTACTTATTCATAATCATGCTTTTACTAAATATTTTTCAGTAGAATACCCTACAGATCCTTTTTATAAAGTACTTTTTAATTTATTTTGAATGAGTTGAGTAATTCTATTGAAAAATATTTTCATTTTGTATTACTCGTAGTTCAATTTATGTAGTTTCAATAGTTTGTGTTTATTTCGTATTTTTTATTGATACATTCATGCAAAAAAAGTTAATAAAAAATTTAGTTTAAATGATTTAATACTAAAACTAACTTTTTTTGCATGATTGCATCATTAGTCAAGTAGTGGTAAGTAGTAGTAGAAAATTAGAATATTTTAGTATTATGATAGAAATTACTTATTTATTTCGAATTTACGATCTCGTTTAGCATTAAAACAAATAGTAAGTAGGTATGTATTAAGACAGGTTGTAGTCCCATTTGTATTCTATATTGCAAATATTAGTTGGTTTTTTATTTATTTATTGTGAAGAGTTCAAGGTAAACTACAAGATTATTTGAATGCTTATCAAAATTAGTTCTTAATAAATAATAGTTAAAACATCTAATACATAATGTACTTACTACATATTATTTTAAATCTGACCATGTACTCGTATTCAACTGCTAATTGTACATAATAATAACTAATACACTTCTTGCCCTTGAACTTTTTAAATAATATGTATTTTGCATAATCTAATTATAAAATTTACATGATTTGAATTTTGAATAATTGTTTAATTGGCATGTTACAGATTGATTATATCATAGAAATATAATTTATGCACGAGTTTTTGATGATGTTAAATGTGAATTTTTGCATGTTTTTTGTGTGACGTTTGTATAGTATCATTTAAAAAAAATGCAGAGAACAATATTACAAAAAATCTTGTCAAAAGAGTGAATGTCAAAAAAATATTGGAAAGTAATGTCAAAAGACTCAAAGAAAAAATGTGTAATAGAAAAAAAAAAACAGAAGAAAACGAAACAAAACATAACAAAACATGTGAAGATAAAAAAGAAGAAGAAAGAAAAAAGATTGGGAAATGCTGAAAAAAAAATGTAAAAGGCTAATAAAGGTGCAGGGATGTTTTCTGACAGTGTAACTAAGTGCGTGTGCTGTTTGTAGATATTGTGCAAGACTCGAGTGACTCTGAGTTGGACAGCGATGAGGACGTGGAGTACGAGCCCTACACCGCCAGCGAGGAGGAGGCGCCGATATCCGAGGCCACTTCGGGCCAGAGCGATGTTAGTATCCGAAACATGACGTCATGCTCGCATTTGTCATTCGATATTCTTACATCGACTTCCATCGTCATCTTGACTAATTTTACAATCAACTGATAACTTTGATAAAGTCGATGTTTTCAAATTATTTTCCACTTAGTTATTTAATTTTTAGCGTTAAGAATCGCATCTCAAACTAATTTGAAAATTATAAATAACTTTCCACTATCATTTTCCACTTATTGTGAACATTTAAGACTTACAGTCGTGGTCAACTAATTAGGGACAGATAGAATACTAAGCAATACTAAGTGTTCATATCCTATTATTGTGAGCTTCATTCAATATTACTGGCAGTTACTTTGTAAACATATTATTGACTATCAAGTACTCTATTTAACAGAATACAATAACAACAAAAAAACTTACTAACTTAATAAAAAATCTTAATCAAATCACATGAATCGGTAATTATGGTACGGACGGTCTGGCCACCTAATTAGGGACGCTTAAGTTTTTCCTTCTAAATTAAAAAAAAATAAAAAGTAATAACTTTTATTCTGTTCATTTGTAATTTCGGCGTCAATTTGAAAAGCGATATTCTTATCTTGCGAATTAAAAACTCATCAAACTATTAAAGGTAATGGGCTGAAAGAAAAGCAACAATGCGCTAAGTTATAATCAATCTTTATCAGTGTGGATGGCCATACCGGTAAATTGCAGATCATCTGAAATGTTCCAAAAACATGAATCTACGATGCAGTGGCTTATTTCAAAATCATGAAACCACAGAAAGTATGCCTAGAAGGAAGAGGCCAATAAAAACAACCCCACAAGATGGATCGCAGAATGGTCACTCTCGCAAAGAGAGACCCCTTTAAGGGTTTCGTTCTGATCAAGAGCGAGATTTTTGGACCAGAACCGACTGCTGGAGTATCTGCGAGGACCGTCAGAAGGCGACTGGTGGAGGCAAAGCTTGTAGGAAGAGTTCCTCGAAAAGTTCCACTACTGAAGATGGAACACAAAGAAGCAAGATTGGCGTTTGCAAGAAAGTATGGACATTAGGCTTTTGCTCAATGGATAAATGTGCTGTTTTCTGATGAGATCAAGATAAATCTTATTTCATCCGATGACAGACAATACGTGCGACGACCTGTAAAGTCCGAAATGATACCAAAGTAAACGAAGAAGCAGGTGAAACATACAGGCGGCAAAATAAAAATCTGGGACTGTTTTTCTGGACATAGAGTGTAACCTATAAAAAGAACTGAAGTTAAACTTGAGCAATTCCAATACAAATAAATATTGGAGAAAACGATGCTATCGTATGCTGAAGAAGTCTTACCAGTCTCATGAACATTTCAACACGATAACGACCCAAAACATACCGCGTACTCTGTTTAATCGTTCCTAGCGCAACAGTCAGTGACGGTACTAGATTGGCCCGAAAACAACTCAGACTTAAGCCCTATAGAGCTTATGGTATGAAACGAAGGAAAAAGTTGCAGCTCAACGTACTGGCACTAAAAAACAGCTTTTCGTGGCATTTAATGGTGTTTGGAATAATATTTCTTTAGAAACCTGTACTGATTTGATTGCATCCATGCCGCGCCGATGTCAAATGGTTATAACCAACAAAACCAACCATATTGGTTATAAAAATACGTTTGATGATTTTGTTTTGTATTCTATATTTATTAATGAAAACTTTTTATGTAATAAACACTTAAATAATTTCCAATTTATTTACATTTACAGTGAAAGTGTTACGTGTCCCTAATTAGTTGTCCATCCCTAGGTCAATAAATGTGTAGGTGGCAATGATTTATTTCTTTTAAAAATATTGATCGCAACTAGCTAGTTTCTTTTCTGGCCTTTAAATATTTAGAATACTAGCCAAATTACTTGTTATTAATAGGCACAAGCTACAAAGCCTCGTAAAGATTTTTTTTTCGGACTGGAGAGACGGTCTTGTGTTTAAGTCATATAAGTCCCTAATTAGTTGACCACGACTGTATGTATTTTGAGTTGCATAATTTAAAAATTGAATAATCCACCCTTTACAAATTGTTTAACACTATTGTACTCGAAGGTACTTTTTTCTCTAATACAAAAGCGCCCTTTACGAACTATCTATACGAACATTGCCCATTAAGTTTCTTCAGTGACTGCTGCTTCAATCACTCTACAGTGACTTGCCTTTCCCTCCATAAACTGAAAAGACTTCGCGCTAGCACGAAATCTGAGATTTGCCGAGTAGATTTCACACCAAAACCCCTCGGACTAGGCCAATCCCACCATAGAAGCAGTTGTATATTATCCTCTCCACCAGGCCGAGCTGATCTCGACGACGGTGGTGTCGGTGGCGGCTCGCGACGACGACCTGCAGTTGGCCGACTCCGAGACAGGGTCGGCGGCGTCGGAGGCCGAGGGCCAGCTGCCGGCCTACCGAAGCTGTGCTCGCTGCCGAGCCGCCAACCACAACACGAGATACCGATACTGCGACAAGTGCTTCACGGTATGTGGATTGATATCATCATTGTTGTAGCCACAGGTCGTCCACTGCTGAAAATAGGCCTCCTACCATGGTTTCCAGATTGGCCGATTAGCCGCAACCTTGATGAGGTGTAATGGCTTCTGATAATCTGGTACTTACCAATGCTCTTCTAGTAGCAATTTAGCAAAGCTCTTTGCGTATATTTGGTTTGGTATCATAGTTCGCCTAACGTGTTAGCATCGTCATTTCAGACAAAGGAAGACCATTGCTGGTCAAAGGCCTCACCAAGATCGGTCCTGCGCTGCCCTCATACAAGTGCTCTCCACGACCTTCATTTATGAACCTTCCATCCTTGTGTTGGTTTCGCGAGTAACTGTAGTGTGTAAAAACGCTCGAAAGGGTTGTATTCCTTTCATATTTCCCTTTATGTTTATGCCTTTTTTTCCTAAATAGAAAAGAGTTGAATGTTTGGTCAACGATGACTTTGAATTTGTATAGTTGCTTATCGAAAACTATCTCCATTCCAGCTCCGAAAGAACTTCTTCCCGCCACGGCCGAGACGCAAGCTAAAACGGGAGACTTCCAGCCAAGAGGTCGTCACGCTTGCGCTGTCCCAGGACTCAGGCATCGAGTCGCTCAACAGCCAGGAGCTGGCGTCCAGCCAGGAAGGCCCTGCTGGCAGCCAGGAAGGCCCCGCTGGCAGCCAGAAGGTCGCCCCCAACAAAGCCGGCGAGGGCCCCTCGAGGCTAGGTAAGCTCAAACGCCGATCCGAATCGGCCGACCGGTCCTACAAGCGGCCGAGGCTCAACTCCGGCTCGGAGTCCGATCGAAACACCGACGAAGTCGAAGTCGCGCCCCTAGTTAAGACCGTGAGCGACCCGGCCGTGACGATCGAGACGATCGACTGCAAATCCGAGAAGGACAACCTCTGTATCATATGCCTCACGGAGCCGAAGTCCGGGGTGTTCGTGCACCGCCGCGTGGCCCACATATGCTGCTGTTACAACTGCGCCGTGAAGGTGTGGTCGAAAGCCCGGAGGTGTCCGATTTGCAACTGCAAAGTGAGCAATGTGCTCAAAGCGGTCGTGATGTGAAAGGCGACGCCTGGCAGGATGGACGCCGTTCTCACACAGCCTAGGGAATTAACTCTGCCGACGAGCGGCTATGATCAAAATGTAGTTACCAAATTGTTAAAAATATACTGCTTCATAGTAATTCCAATATCTGGGGGCACGGCAGTGCCCCCACCAAGTCGAGCAAAAAAGCGGCACGGCCGTACCATCCTTTTCTCGAAGCAATTCAGGCCATTTTCGACCGCCTGTAACTTCGTTGTGGATACAACTAGAAGGCTGAATTTTCATTAGCTATGCAGGCATTGTAAAGACACGGTATATTTCAAATTTCATTCAATTTGAACCAGTAGTTTAAGAATTATAACGGGTCAAAGTTACTTAATTTTGTCACTCACTGACTCACTGACTCACTGACTGACTCACCGATCATCAAAATTCTAAGGCACTTCTAGCAGACCTAGAAGCTTCAAATTTGGAATATAAGTAGTGTTTGGTGTATGAATCAAGGAAAAACTAAAATATTTGGGGGCACGGTAGTGCAACCGCCAAGTCGAGTAAAATTTTTCAATTTCGGTCCAGTTTTCTAGATACATAACTGCTGTCTACAAAATACAAAAAGAAATGAGATTTGGGGGCACGGTAGTGCAACCGCCAAGTCGAGTAAAATTTTTCAATTTCGGTCCAGTTTTCTAGATACATAACTGCTGTCTACAAAATACAAAAAGAAATGAGATCCCATCAAAAACAATACTTGTCAAAAAAACCAAGTCTCGCAACTCAGTTGTTCTACGGTAAAAAGTTGTGAGATCCATGTAATACCAAGTCCAGGCCAGGAAATCTTTAACGTTTTACATAAATATATTGACTTGGCCATCGCATGAAAACACGTGTAAATTAAATTATTTAGTGCGATGGCCAAGTCAATAATTTATGTAAAACGTTAAAGATTTCCTGGCCTGGACTTGGTATTACATGGATCTCACAACTTTTTACCGTAGAACAACTGAGTTGCGAGACTTGGTTTTTTTGACAAGTATTGTTTTTGATGGGATTCAACATTTATCTGATCAGAGGTGGAATTGTGTAAAGCAATCGTAATCATTTGACAGTTCATAACGTACGATAAAGTCAGTTATAGTTCCAAAATACTGGACTGTCCTGTCGATGACATTGACAGTGGGGCGCCACCGTCAATACCGGATCGCTGGTTCAGATTTTTGTCATGTCGGAAACCATATAGTTGAACGATGGTAGCGCCCCCCTGTCATTGAGTTTGGTGGGACAGTTCAGCGTGGGTCATCTATAAACAAATCGTTTGACAGAATAATCGTACGTTATGAACTGTCAAATGATAACGATTGCTTTACACAATTCCGCCTCAGGACTTTTACCATGTGCTATTATTATTAATCATCATAATCATTCCTGTTAATAGAGTGGTGTTTTACTTCGTATTGGTCTGCTATAATGACATTAGGGCGTGTGTTGACGAGCCGGTTTTTACCCGGTCCTGCGTCGGGCCGGTACCGGTAATGGCGTACACAACACATGCACTTACCGGCTCCAGTTCGATACCGGACTGGGTAGAAACCGGCTCGTCAACACTTGCCCTAATAACTATTAGGTCTAGTTCAAAACTTGGCAACACCCACGGCATTACTCGTCGCCCTTTGGAGGCCTCCGTGATCAGCAGCTTCGCTCCATTCTGCAGTGTAGCCTGGCCCAGAGCTTAGTTCAAGTGTCTTTAGGATTTGTTGCTTTCAACATCCATTCGTCTTCACCACATCTTACATTTCAGGAAAATAGTCTTGTACAAATAAATGTGCACATGGTATAAATCTCGTATAAATATTCTTCAACTCACAACTTATAATTTCTAATTTTGGCTGTGTGATAATGGTGTCTGCTATGAAATAATTAAGCGATTGATATTATCATCAAGCCGGGATAATCATTCTTCCCATACTTAAGTCGAGATTAGCTTATTGTCTGAACTAAATCTATATTAGTTAAATTCGAACGATCCGAAACGTAAAATGCACTGTATATAATATTGTATATAGCCGCTTTGCAGAGTTAATATATTCGTATAATAATGATTAGGTTAGGTTTCGTATGGATTAAGTAGGACGGATCTCAGGTCTGTAAAAATTGCCAAAAGTTTCGATGAGTACCTAGTTTACATTAATATGTGCTGTAAAAATAATATTAACTACTAATGATACTCATTGAATTAATTAGTCTTTTAAATGAGATATGAAACTGGGTGACAGAGCTAAAAAAAATAACTATCTGTGCCAGGTTAATAGGATACATACAAAAATTACTGAGATCCAAAGAAAATTTGAATGAAGGCCGTTAATTTAATACAAACTGTCGACTTATAAGTTCACATATTATTTAATAGAAGTATAGTTGTTTTAGTGGCAAAGTAGCACTCGTAGAATACATTTCTTTCGTCCAATCTTCTGCCTGATTTAATACATTTCAAAACTAAGAAATTACTTCAGCTAGAAACTAGATGACAGGGCAAATGAAGACTTTACTAGTAAATGAATAGTTGTGAAGTAGTGAGCAAGCTTGCGATTATATTATATGTTTTGCTATTGCAAGTAATATTCTAGTTAGGTGCAAGAATCGCCACAGTGTTGCGATCTCTTCTTATAATTTCTGATAGCAAATAAAGTCAATGAGTATTTCTCAAAAAAAGTGTACGTAACGAAACGGTAGTAACGAAATAGTAAGGCCATAAGGCTTGTTATACATTGGCGAAATATTGTGAATGCTCTTTATTTATTCAATTCGAAATATTTGTAAGTATGCACCCAAATACGGGGTAATATTAAGGGGTTAGAAATAAAATAAGGGAGTAATCATTCATACTATTTTAATAAAATTATTTTTGTTCCATCATGTTTATCCATTTTGAGTCGTTCTCTGTAAGCTTTTTGCCTTTCGGCATTGGTTTTTGGCGGCATTCCTAAAAAAACAAAAGAAGTAATCACATAAAAACGTAATCTAAATGATTTGATAATTTTTTGCTGGTGGCACTTCTGTAAAGCGGATAGTATCCAATCCTTTTGTTATTAACGCTCTATATTTTTTGAAATTAATTAAGTAGTGAATATTACTATGCTTAGTCAGGTAATAACAGTATACACTCAGCATTATGTTGTACTTTTTCGTAACGTAACGAAATTCGCAAAAAACGTAACGAAATATTAGACAAAATGAGATCAGAAAAAAGTAATTAAAAGTAATTAAATTTTACTTTTTACTTTTTAATTAATTATTTAATTATTTCGGAATTTTTCATATTTATTAAGACCCAAAGAAAAAAAAAGAAAAAAACAAAAATTGTGTCCAAAATTTTTGACTTTATCGATCGATATCTCGATAACGATGCATGATACGCTAAAAATGGTTCGGGCGTTATTGTAGAGCACAAAGAAAGCTACAAAAAGTGTCCTACAAAAATTTTCGAATCTCATCGGATAGCCGAGTTATTGCCGAAAAACAAATTTTAAGCGTTTTCCAAGATGGCGGCGAAAGCTCCTAGGAAAGCTTGGTCGACAATCTCAAGTTAAGCTTTTCTAGGTATCCCCTACAACATATTAAAAAATTAGAAGCGCAAATTCATTTTCTTTTATTTGCCTTTTTTTCGGACGAAATGACTGGACTAATAATTCTTCGTTATCTTAAAGATTAATATTCATCCTTCAAAATTGTGTGTGTGTTTTTTTTGTGTGATGATTTATAAATATAAAACTTTTGAACTGTTTCAAAGCACACTTTTTTTTTCAAAATGTACATTTTTTTTGAGAAATACTCCAATATGGACAAGAGTAAATGTCAACCCATGCTATAAACAGGCTGATAGTTTTTGAATAGGATTCGTCATAGTGACATTCTATTGGCCAATATGATACACATTAAGTGACTTTGGCGTTAGTTCTGGGTTATATTACATGGGCTATACATTAAAACATCCCCATATATTTTTTGTTAAGTACAGGTTCTGAAGAGAGCGTGAAGCGTAGTTAGCTACCATTATGGAACCTTCGTGTTGTGTTCAATCGCAAATCTGTGGCGTCGGAATTTATTTAAAAGTCTTATTTTCCGATTACATGTAGAATTAAGTTTCCTTTTTTTTTTTCATTATAGACAGTTAGCTATATGTTTTGTTGCAATTATTATATTATAAAATAAGTGCTTTGACATTGATTTTCACGGCATAAGACTAGTCTATCGGTCGGTCTATTTAGTTACTGGTTGGCGCAGTGAATGAGCTTTTATATTAGTTAGAGCTTATTAGCCAATGCACAATATATCGGAGTATATTATAAAGTTAGGTTTAGGTTTGTACATTGTATCAAGCAACATGTATGGCGAACATGGCGGTTTATATTGTTGTAAATGTACTCAATGTTAAGTTGGTGTGTCCAACGCTCATGTGGGGTCCGCGTCTACTCAGTAGATTGCGTGTGTGAAGAGAAATACTTATCATTTACTACTATAAAATATTTAAACAAACCTGCATTTGTTGAATAAGTACATGCAAAGATGCCATTATGTATGGAAAATCCAATGATCAAGTCTTAGTACTAATGAGTTAATTAACTTTGTAATGGATTCCCGAAGAAGAAAGAAAAGTATTTCATGGGCTAATGATTTCTCAATTTTCAGCTTTCTTTCTCAGCGTTGTTTTAACTCTGTTTTCATTCGAGGTTCAGTTAACAAAATAACGCGTCCATAAATGATAATGTTTATAACATGTAACACCACTGACCCTTAACACTTAACATTTTGTGCTTTTAAATGAATACCAGCCCTCTGTGCACGCGGGGAAGCTAGGATTTACTTCTTCATTCTTCTCAATACCACCTTTTCTTCACTGTCCTAGCGAGATACGCGAACAGAGTATTTTATTTTAATTATTAGGTATAGGTTAGTCATAGGAATTTCGAGCGTCCTTATTCTGCCACTATAAGTGCTCCGCAAAAATAATTAAGATTTATTGTTTGACTCCTGTTAAAATTTGTAAATGTGTAAATTAGTTATTGAGAAGTAAAAACAATGTGATAAATACGCTTGATACGCGGCAATGTAAATTGTAGAAGGTTTATGTCTAAAACTATCCCACCATCGTGTCCTACCGTAAAGAGGATCTATTGAATTGTTGTTTTTTTTATTTAACATGTTTATTTTCTTTAATTAATATTTTAATTTTAATTGTTTCGTCCAGTTGGGGTTCAGAATTTGCTTGTGTGCGTGAAAGAAATAGAAATGCTTATTTGGGTGTACCTACTAACTTTGTCACATGATTAGAAATTTAATTTTACTTGTGAAAATAAATATGAAATTAACCGCATGCAGTTAAAGTAATGTTTTAGTAATTAATGTAATAATAATGTACCACAGAAATACTTTGGTTCAGTCTTTAAAGTTGAAAAATAAAAAAAGGCTGACTAGAAAAATTAAAAAATTCCCACTAGAAAATAATGTTTTGTTCCTGTAATTATGAAATAATTTTTATAGTGCCTATCTGATGTGTGTGGTGTGAGACGAACCCCAACGGGCCTCCCGACTTAATTATGGGAAGAATAAACTTAGGTCTTAAGATTAGGAATTAAAGGAAATATTGAACTATTGTAGTTATTTTTATGAAAAAAATGAAAAAAGAAATTTGAAAGAAAAGATTGAATAAGAGAAAAAAGAATGATTAATAAAAATTTTCCTTTCAGCATTTCTGAATTTTATTTACCTAAACCCAATATCATTTAATTGTAAAATTTTAAAGAATGGCGGAAAAATGTGCATAAAATTGGTGTTAACCTTTTGATTACTTGTTAGCATGTTTAACTTGGATAAACCCTGTCGTCGCATCAATTAAATTTACATTTTTGGCCATTTTTAAAACTATACCAACTAAGTACAAACCCTAAATACATCCCCCAACCGAGGAGGACCAAAAAGGTCTCTGAATCACACCAAATGTGCACCCAGGAAGAACTTTGTTCAGAAACACAATTTTGACATTCTTTCGCAAATAGTTTGTGAATTGAAATTCAATAAAAATAAAGTGACTGCTAGGTAGCTAAGACAAGACACGGTCCGCAATCCGCAACAAAACTAAGTTCATTATTCCACTATGTCTGTTGAAGAAGTGGGAGTAACGTAAAAAAAACCTGTACCTTTGGAGGGGAAATATCTTAAGAAAATGGATGGTCCACTACAGCAGACACCTACTCGATTAAGAGTAGGCGCACACCGTGCACAACTATCGGCCAACTAAAAATCAACGGTGTGCGCCTACTCTAAGTGCTACTATGCCTGTTGTTGTATATTAGTAAACAAATTAAAATTGAAACAGACCGGGCGTCCCCGATAGTTAAAAATCACTAAACAAAGAGCGCGTGTAATTAATTGTTGCGATTGTTTTAACGGTCATGAAACTAATCTGTTTCGCTCGATCAATCGAAAATGATACGTTTTGAGTGATAGCAATCACAATAATCTTTGTTCAGCAGCAGGACTAGTAGGCTAATGGCACATAGAAGTCGTCTACAGCTACTATTACTTGGATAAACTGAAATCATTGAAGCGGGATTTCGCTTTCGCATGATTGGTCTTAATGACGAGATCTTTCTCCTTCACGGGCAACTCGGGTCTAACAGCTGAGGCACGATACAACTTTTTAGTTATTAAATTTATCTTGCGTGCTCAGTAACTTATTTCAAATTGATGGAATGCGTTCGCGGCGCGACGGAGCGTCATCTTTTAATTCTGTGATGTGAATAAGTGAAATAAAAAATAACTTTGTATCAACTGGAGCGGCTCCCTCGCCGCCCGGCCGGTGATTCACTGGCTGGCGGTGTCGTTGGGGTGGTGGCTCGTCGGTCGAAATGTTTGATGGTTACTAAAGATTTATTAATCATTATTGCATTATATCGATGCTGAACTACTAATAAATAAGCAAGTTTCTTAGTAGAGCAGCATCTCGCCTCGCTCTGCTGCTTACCTTTGATTCAAAAATACAATTAAAATATTTAAAGCATTCAAAAGGACAATGATATGGTAAAATAGAATACTTGTTTAATGTTTTCCTTGTATTATTTTAGGTCAGTCAGCCTAGTTGAAATAACATTCCTACAGGTTTAGATAACAGATGGTGTTTGTTGCCGGATTTATTTCTACCAAAACCACAGAATAAATACTAGTAGGTAAGTACTGTACAAGCCGTTTACCTCTGACAATCATTTACCGATAAACAAAGAATAGCGATCGAATGACGTCACCCATTAAGCCTCTTTCCTGCCATTTGTTTTTAAGTTTTCAACAAAGCGATAGGAACTGTTCGCCATGAATCATCCGACTTGAGCATACGTGGTGGCGATCTATAACAAAAATATTATTATTCAGCTACCGTATCAGACCGCGAGCCAGCCACCCTCTCGCACACGCCCGCGGGCCGCGCGGGCCGCGGAGTACGCACGTCAGCCGGCCGAGTCAGTCGCTTTCCGGCGTCGGTACACAGTGCACGTTTGACCACTCGCTTCACAACACCACAAAACTTGGTAAGTAACTATTGTAAATAATTTTATTAATTCATAGATATAACTTTCTCCCTCCGCGAAAAGAATAAATTCGTCAAAGGAGACGAACAGGAAGTGATTCCCTACTATCGGGTGGATACTTTTTTTATTTTTATTTGTCGCACCCTCGGGAACCGGCGATCGAAGGTGCGTACGAATTATTGCACTTGTGTCTGCGAGTATCGGATTATTTGCCGTAAAAACGGAGAATATTCGTTCGACTGCGATGCGGGCGGCTGTAACGGAACATTTTTAACGTTACACCGACGATTTAGTGACTTCATTTGCGGCGAGATCGAGTTTTTACTCGGGCGTGTGCTGTTTGGATTCGCGTTGGATTTTATTGTTTGATTCTCCTGCTGTTGTTGATGTTCAGGCATGCACTTGCGTCCGCTAATGCGACATTGATAGTGCATTCCCTTAGGCAAAGACTGACCCATAACCACAAGTTCTGTACAACCTACGGATAAGGCTAACTAACAACGCCGATGAGATCAGTGTTTTATATCCGGCACCAGGTGTTTTGTTTGTGTATCCGCACTGCACAATTTTATTTATGAAAAGCCATTGTCCTCAATACTTTCCGGGAAACCGATAGGTGGGTAATATTACTCATACTGTGCCTTCAGTTAAAGTTCAGTTCACGTAAATACGTACGTAAACTTCACCTGTTCAACAAAATACCTATCTTACTACCTAAGAACCTGAATATGAAACCTCGCAATCTTGCAGGTAGTTCTTTTATTTTATTACAGCCCTTTTTAATATTTACCTACCTTAAGCCTACCTTTAAAATAAATCATAAAATATTACATACATGCATGATCCACATTGATTGATTTTTTGAGAAAACTAATCACGAGACAAGTTCTTATAAAATCTTGCCGTAGACGTAGAACGTAACTGTGCAACGCTTAAATTGAGAATGTTACTAGGTATGCAAAATCACTTGAAACCTATGTTACAGTAAAGCTTTTATTTTAACAAATACATTTGTTTTTATTTCATTCAAAAATACCAAGTAGTTATGATTTTATAGGCATTCAAAGTTCGCTTAAAATATCGAGTCCCGACGACGGTCACGTGACCCCGCGTGACGTACATTCACAGTGTCCGCTCACTAGACAACGGATATAAACATACTTATATACATTTTTTTTTGTAAATCCCAACTTAATATTATAAATGCGAAAGTAACTCTGTCTGTCTGTCTGTTACGCTTTCCCGCTTAAACCTCGCAACCGATTTTGATGAAATTTGGCATAGAGATAGTTTGAGTCCCGGGAAAGAACATAGGATAGTTTTTATCCCGGTTTTTGAAACAGGGACGCGCGCGATAAAGTTTTTCTGTGACAGACAAAATTCCACGCGGGCGAAGCCGCGGGCGGAAAGCTAGTACATACATATTAACACCCAGACCCATCACAGAAATTAAAATTGAACCAAACCCAAACTTGATGCGATTGTGTCGTTTTATTGCGAATTACCTTCCAGCTCCATCATCAGACCCTGATTACTATAGAATTAAAGTACTCATCAATACAAAACGAACGAGCCCAAACTCGATGGATTTAAGTCGTTTTATTATAGAGTTCCTATGGCCACCTTCCAGCTCCATCATCAGATCAGCTCCATGTCATCATAATATTGCATGGTCATCCAAATCACATGTGTATGCGAAATTTCAGCTTAATCGGTTGCCCAGAAGTGGGTCTTAATTCAGCTTGCAAGATTCCACCCATACAAATATGAGCCAGTCACTGTAATATGACGTCACGCGCATAAAATGGCGGGCCGGCCGCCGCCCGCACTTTTAAAATTCAATATCTTGGAAACTAATTGACGTATCGAAATAATTCTTTCACGTGTATTTTTTATTTTTAACAGAGAATACAGAAAACTAAAAAAAAAATAGTGAACATTCTTCATTGAATTAGGGGTCCTTTGACAAACAAAATCGGACGCGTGTCGTGTCGTCACAAAACACATGACTAAGAAAGAGTTCGTGTTGCAGAGGGTGATTTAAATTTAGGGGAGATTTCTAAATAGAATTAAACCAGAGTATGCAACAAAGAAACGTCTAATGGCGTTATATTTTTGGTCATTGTTTTAAATTAGGTATTCATCGTTTACATTAATCACTTTGCAGACAAATTCGTGCAACTCTTTTAAAAATCCGTGTAGAATGCACGAAAAAACCTAGATTAACTGTATTGATATGGTTCGCTTGTTATCATGCTACATTTATGTTAATAAATACAATTACTTCGTTGCGCTAACGATCCGGTGTCGTTCAACTTGAGATTGTGTAGGTAGGTATTTCGGATCTTTTTCGGGCTGAAAATCCAGATAAGATCGCCAAATGGTGCCGATTTAAAAAAGGATAAGGTCCTCCGATGCTAACGAACTTTGAAGTTTTGTATCAGTTGCACGCTATAAATAGACCTGTGAGCAACCCGCGGCACATGTTAGACAGCCAATAACCGTTCGTTGTTGTTTTGAATAATAAACTTAATGCTTCGAGACATCCAGTTAAACCTCCCCTCACGAGTAAAGTAGGCGCTAGTTCATTGAGATGGAAGCTTAAGCAATATTTTACCAACATGCGCCACATAATATTCATTAACACCAAGTTTAAGCATAAAATAAATTCACGAATTTTAAACTACAGTTGCTAAACGATGTTCGATACATAGCATAAAGTAGTTATGAATTATTGTGCTTTGATTTGGTTAGTGGAATGGTTAAATGTTACGTAGATGTATTGTATTAAGTCGCATAAAGCACGAGCAAATTACAAAAGAGTTCGGAACCGGTCCTGATAAAAACGGGATGCTGACTTTCGCCGCTTTCTCGCATGATAGCATCTCATCGTTACGGTCATCGTTCACGAAATATATAATTATATTAGAAGATAAATCTCTGCCATTGGAGCAACTGTGCTTTATGATAATTAATTACCAAGAAACTCCGCGATCGTTAACTTCAGTAATATACCTATTTGGCATTTCGCAGCTTCTTCCGTGATAAAGTACCTACCTAAAATGGAAGCTGATTAATGCCTGAACACTAAGGATATTTCCGCTGTTTCATTTTCCTTCTTGCGATCCATTCCAATGTCGGGTTAATAATTACGACCACAAGCTGATCCCTCATCGATCAGAAAACATAGTATGGATTACTTCATGACAGATATTAAATCATTGCTTGCAAATCTCGTTTCCTATTAAGCGCATCTAGTATTTGCCCATGAGATATAGGCATAATATCTACAGGAATACATAGTACATAATGAAATCTGCTCAGACAGGACAGTGGTTCCTGCATCAGAGCGAGACGAAACGTTCCCAGACGAAGGGTGGGAATGAAACAAAACAACTTCCCGAATACGCGAATCGATTGCCCCGGGACACAACGCACCCCTAATGTCTAAACTGTTAGGGTTGTCTGCGGGGGAGTTAATACGCTATAAAACAGAACAAGAGATGAGTGTGTCGATAAAAGTTACAGCTTCATTAGTATGCAATTAACGAAAAACTTCGCAGAAATAATTTTGTAGAACAACGCGGAACATTGTTTGTAAACATGAAAAGTTGCTGAACAGGTTAATTTTAGTATTGGATTAGAATAAAAAACATGTAAATTACTTGTGGCGTGTAAACTTCCAATCGTGTAACTTTAAAATCCACCAATGGCGCCCAAAAGAAATGCGATAGGAATTTGGAATAATTCAAATGGCAATTTTTATAAGGAAATAGTGTACTTATTAAGTACACTATTTCAATAAGAAGAATTATGTAGTTGTACTTATAGTTTCATAGTATTCAGGATTTGATTCGGAAATGCAATACATTCAATTTTAAGTTGTTAGTCTGTTTTAAATTCTACTCAATGTTCTTCTTTTTTAAAAATCCAAAATACATCCATTCCAGACACGGTTTTTGGCAACCATGCTTCGGTAATGCGTTTGTGTCGTACCTAAGTATATAGGTACGTAGGGGATGTAATGTACTAGGTACCCTATGTGTGCGTAGGCTGTCCGATAAATTGGCGAGGGGACCGTTGTCGGTGCTTTGATCATTTGTTTGGGTTCGGTTTCGGACATACTAAAAATACATAAAGGCATAATTATGCACAATATTATAAAAGTGTACGTATCAAAATGTGCTTTACGACAATAACACGTTTGCTACTTCACCAATATTAGAACTTCGTGCCCTGATTTTTAGAACTTCATTTTCAGTAGCCTATGAATTTTTGATAGAACTGGTTATTCAGTAATTAAACGAGATTTGTTTTATAATCTATACTTATAATAAATCTGTAGAGAGGTCAATTCTGTACATTAAATATATTTCCAAAATAACTATCAGGGGGTGATTAGTGATCGATACTGATGCCAAAAATGCAATCAGTAAAATTTTTGTCTGTCTGTCTGTCTGTCTGTCTGTCTGTCTGTCTGTCTGTCTGTATGTTCCTTATAGAAACAAAAACTACTCGACGGATTTTAACGAAACTTGGTACAATTATTCTTCATACTCCTGGGCAGGTTATAGGATACTTAGGAATTCCCACGGGAACGGGAATCAGCGGGAAAATCCTTTTGTATGAAAAATCTAAACCACTTAAGTTAGACGCTTGAAATTTGGCATGCAGGTACCTTAGTAAACTTAAAGCTTAGTTACAACAGGATATTTCAAAATTCCCACGGGAACGGGAGTTAGCGGGAAAAAACATTTGTATGAAAAATCTAAACCGCTTAAGTTAGACGCTTGAAATTCGGTATGCAGGTACCTTAGTAAACTTAAAGCTTATTTACAACAGGATATTGCAAAATTCCCACGGGAACGGGAGTTAACGGGAAAAAACATTTGTATGAAAAAATCTGAACCGCGTAAGATAGATGAAGGGGGGGTAAAACGAGATCCACGCGTACGAAGTCGCGGGCGGCCGCTAGTCATAAAATAAGTAAGTAACCGCGCAGTGGATAAAAACTTACTTATCGTGCCTAAAAATTACGCTACTTACATCAATTAGAAATATTTTCAGTAGGTCTTTAAGCAATTAGAATCCTGTGACTAAGATAAAAAGTTGTCTACCTACTTAGCAACTTTACGCGAGGAAAAAAATGTTTAATTGGCTTAATGCATTCTAGTAAAAAAAAACTAAACGCATACATACAGCAGCGCTAGCCAGCACCCATCCGTGAGATCCACTTGAAATTTTATAATTGCTCACCAACTTGACGCTCCATAAAATTTGAGACGTATCTTTTGGTATTAACGTTCTATCACGATGCGGGGTCGACGACTTCGCGCGCAACTTTACCGAAAATACGAACGGTTCGAAGTTTGAAAAAATAAATTAAAAGTTTAGGAATTTTACCGAACTTAATTTTATTTAGATTATAATTTGCCGGAAGTTAAGTCGAAAATAATTGATTTTTTTATAGGTGCACGAAGGCCCGAAGGGTGCATGTGACATGTTACCAAGACGTTGTATTAGTAGGTACCTACCTACCTACAAACAAGAACTTACGTATGTACTTGTTGTAGCTCTGTGAGTAGCATGTGTATTGTGGATTGTGAACCACCTTGACAAGAGACGATGCAACTCGTCTTAATGAAAGCCGTGATACAATACGTACGCGTTTCTCGACACCTTTTGTACCTTGACCTTCATCTACCACGAGACATCTGATAGCATCTCCTTTGTCTATTCCGCTATTATAATCTAACGCATTTCAACAACAACGAACAACTACCTACTATTGAATTCTAACGAACTACCGAACCGAACTAGTCGATGGGTATCCCTTAGGAATCATCATCATCATTTCAGCCATAGGACGTCCACTGCTGAACATAGGCCTCCTCTAATGCTTTCCACGTTGATCGAGCGTGGGACGTCCACCTACAAGGTGGACCGACGACATCGTAAAGGTAGCAGGAAAGCGCTTAGAAATCAGCAGATCGTAAACTCTGATGAAGCCATAAATATTTGGCTTTGGCTCAAACAAGACAAATGGTAGAAGAGCTAATTTTAGGTTTAATCCTACTTCAGTTAGATATTTTTTTATTAGATAACAGTACCTAATCTGTTTTTAAATATTGCCTTTGTTTATAAACTCAACAGTCGGTCGCTAAGCTAGTAGGCTAATAATTCACCGATAAAGGAAGTGTTCATGTTGATAAAAATCGATTTCAATGGACTGCATATTTTTTATGTGTAATCTACCAGAAACATAGAAATGCTACAAAATACAAATAGACCAGAGAAATGCGACCGCGATCATTTGTGATACCAACCAATACAATCACGCCGCTTATGGTTCGAGTCAAAATATTCGAGTGCCGACTTCTGAAACCGACCTTTGAAAGGTCTGGCCCCTGGGTTTGTTTACAAGGGATAGCTTGCTTAAATACATAGGACTAAATACAGGCTTTGGCCTAAAACGAATTCTACTGTTCCCTACCTCTAACATCAACAGTCAGGTTCTCTGAAGGCTCTGGTAAAGGTCGGCTCAAAAAAGTCATATCGATCGCCAGTTCTCTTTTTTCCGTTTTTGGTGGGATATGCACTGATTTAACAACTCTGATTGAGTCGCAATAATTTTGTTCTGCGTGACTTTAATAACGTCTCTCACCTCCACACGACTTTGGGTCCTAAACAATCGTCTCCCATCTGCGCAGTTGATTCGACACTTCCTCTAACCTACTATAGCAGTATAATAATAACCCGCGACTTCGTCCACGTTGATTTTTCCAACTTAATGTATCGCCGGTTTTTTATCAAAACCCATTCAACGATTGGACACATTTTCGCATTTATCTAATAACGGATTGATGGATTTATCTTCATCCTTCTTCGGCGTATCTTGTAGTGTAGTAGTCAAGCTTGTATACCTAATCTTTGCTACATCTAACGCTCTCACGACTGTCTATCAATCGGTAGTATCTAGCCCCGACCCGCATCATCCGCAAAGGCGATACTCCATGTAGGGCGAGCAAGGTTGCTCTGCAGACTGCACTCCGTGTCACGAGGCCCACGATCCTAGCAGGAATGCTCCTCGGTATAAATAGCGACAAGGCCGCTGTGGCTGCCATGTGATATGCAATGAGATAATGAACAGATGTAGGTGTGTGGGTATTTTTGCACGGATTCCGATTCCAGCTGGACAAACTCGAGCAATGACAGTTGTAAAACTGCATTGAACAATAATCTTGAGATTCAGCCCGCCATCCCTGCTTGCAGACATTTAAAAAAAAAATATTGTGGGTGATGAACTTAATTTTGACGACTTCGTGTAAGAGACGCTGGCAGGACCACCATTT
Source organism: Ostrinia furnacalis (assembly GCF_004193835.3). Taxonomy (NCBI): domain Eukaryota; kingdom Metazoa; phylum Arthropoda; class Insecta; order Lepidoptera; family Crambidae; genus Ostrinia; species Ostrinia furnacalis. Next base: position 36,274 of record NW_021130415.1, on the reverse strand, counting down.
TTAAATTTTTCAAAAAAGTTCTTACTTCGTTTATGGTACCTTTCCTGCACTCTAGGAGAGCCATAGTATTATTGTTTACTAAAAATCACACCTGAATTTACGGTTCTATTTACAAAATTAATACTACCACTACTTTAAACATGTACCTACGTACCACACGTATTTTAGCAGTAGGTATCTATTTTGATTTTAATCTCACTCTACTTGATGTTTTAGCCATGTTGGTAAAATGATGAATTTTTCAAAATTGAACGATAGTTTATCTGATTGTGTGATCTTGATCGATGATATTTCTTTTGTTGGCATTCTAGAAGTGTATGCTGGCTTGCTTACCTTATCAGGTGTTTGTTGTCCGCGGTGGATGAATCATAGCCACGAGCGTACGATGCATTATCAATACTAACGACCTGATAGACAAATCGTTTTAAGGCGTTGGCTGTTTGACTTGTTTCGAAGTTATTATAGTACCAACTGCTTTTATTATTTTGTTCATGACAAAATGTATGTGTAAAAGTTTGTAATTATTGCGTGCGTTATTTTTAAAACGTTGATATGATAAAACTGCAACCGACCAAAAAGCAGCAATTTTAAGTTATTAAAAACCGTTACTATCGCTGATTTCCGAAATCGAGTGCCAGACAAAAAATCTTATTTGAGATACCTACTAGTATGGATGGATAGAATGTCTGTCTGCAATGCGTCTCCGCGTTGCGCTTCTCATAAAGATCCTACGATATAAGTACCTACTATTATTAGTGTATGTATTTACCCAGGTATTCCCATTTATGCTGGTGTGTCAACCTAAAACAGGCTGGATAGACGGTAGAACCTTGAACTCTTGTTTAGTAATTCAATTGGTATCGTCAAACTGTCAAAATGGACTGTGTTTGTTTAGTCTCGCTTTTATTTCAAGCGCATCTTCGACGTCATTGTGTATTGAAAATGAGTCGTTTGTGAATCAGCAAAAACGGTACGTGTCGAGGCCAGCGATCTGCTTACGGTGAAATTTTAATAAGTTTAAACTTTCTACGGCGCGGCGTCAGAACGAGCAGCCGCCACCGCGAGCCTCGCACGCTGACTCACCGGTTCACTGTACGCGTCCCCCGCCCAGACTGCCATCATATCAAGCGATCGATTCAACAATATTTTTTCGCAAGCCGAAAATTTCGGCGGCCGTTACTCAATCACGATTCGTTTGCATAACAATGACTCCGATATCTCTAGACTAACTTACGGTTTAATTGAGTGAGATTCAGGGTAATCATCATTGTCATTTTGCATGTGAAACGGCGACTTTCGAAATTGTAACTGCTCCACCAGGTCCTCAAACTGTCGATGATAAATAATTTCATTTTAGATAGCAGTGAGGTCATTTTGGGGTCAATATAATCGTGTCGTGTCGTGACCATATGGCGCGCGCGTTGGGACATATTTTTTACGGCGCCACGAATTAAGACTCGTTTTTGTACTTGTCGTTCCTGTTCGGTTCTTAGCCATATAAGGTTTGGAAAGGAGCCATGACACCGACAGTTAACATAGCTGGATTATTGTCTACTATATTAGGATGTTGATCTTATCATGTGTAGCTGCTAGTCGTTGTTGTGACACATGGCCAAATGTCTTGAATTAACTTATCTGGAGTAATTACACGTTTATTATTCCCACAAGACTTTCTAGAAGATATATTGTATGAGTCAATTTAATTCGTAATAAAGTTAATTTTCACTATTTTCGGCATTTTTCCAAATGAATCAGCAATAAAGTGACGCATCAAATAAATATTTACTACGAGAACGAAATGAAAGCATTTAGTGACTAAAATGGCGTCATCTTATCGATTTGGTACGGTCTTAGTCTGACTAATGGGCTCAAGTCTAATAGCTTCGTTATGTGGAGAGATTATACCTACAACTCGAAAATGCTTTTAGTAACAATAGTTAGGTACCTATTCCGTGGTGTAAAGCAATCTGTCTAGCTAACAGGAACACTTGGTAGTTTCCAATCTATCGACTGCAGGTTTACATTGTAATTAGTGTTATGCACTAAAAAGCTTGACGAAAAACCACAATTTTTTGCGTGTTTTAAAGGATAGCGTGTTTCAAAACTCAATTGCTTCCTCAATAAAAACTCCCTTGGAAAATTGGAAAGTGTTGCAACAATTTTATGCCGCATACATCTATGCTAATAAGACGTTATGTTTTCTGAACCGATGAACCGCAAAATAAACATTACTCATCATTTCCTTACACAAAATCTTCCATCTTACACTTAGAACAAACGGTAATGAAATATTCGAAAAAACATAACATGTGTAACAGGCAGACACTTATTTTCTGGGCGTTGAAGCAATGATTAATGCGGTATTTGCCAACATCTGGAAACAGCTTTAAAATTGGTTGGAATTACTTCATTGATATAAATAGGTTGCACAAAATTGTTTATAGTCTCAATTTTATTGATCTATCTTTAGAAGCACCCTCAATCAAAATGCTCGACCTCTAATTGACGGCCATCTTGCTATCCGCCATTTTCATGGACCCGGCCCTCCCCTGCGGGATTAATTTATTCCAGACCAATTTGCCAGTGCGTAATGGTTGTTGACGGCTCTACAATGTAAATAAGGATCTGCATTTTCCTCTTAATTGGATATCGCGGCATATTTTCGGCTCAAAATATTTCCTTGCATCTTTTTCGTTGATTGTTGAGTCGTCGTAACACAATATCGTGCTCTGTTTAACAGACCGCAACTGGCATTGGGTACAGCCTAACGAGGTATTTGATCTAACCACGATACTAAGTAATAAATACAAAAATTTACTCTTGTGAAATCTCAATCAAAAGTTATGGACGATGCTTGTTGAACTGTTTCAATATAAATCAATACGTCCGAATAATATTATTTTCTTTTCGCCGGTAAAAATATTAATTTATTGGCTTTTGCCGGCGCTTATTAGTTAAATTTAATACTAAGTAATATTATATTTTCATAATTCAGTGAATTATGTATGACTTCTGTTTTCGTACCTTTTAGTATGTATCATAGCTTAATTAGCGTGAATTGCACCGTACACCGTTAGGTCTTAATTAAATCGCTGTAAGTAAAGTAGTTTAGAAGCTCTGTTGTTCTCGCGCACCTGCTTCACGCGTTGCGAAACAATGAGAGAAGGTGCTACACTGCTGACGCCATCACTTCACAAACATTATGTTTTTAATAATGGTATTGAGTAAAATGGGATTGATGGTAACCTATTTTTTTTTTCAATCTTGAGGCTTTACATCTAAGTATAGTGATCATCGCATCCGTTCTTCTGGATATTGTAAAGATGAATGTATTCTTAAAGTTTCTATCAGACATGGAACTGCTATACAGTCAAGGGTTTTTAAGCCATTTAATAAACCATTACTTTTTCGGTGACTTCACCAACAACTTCGTCGCTAACATGTTTTACGGGTTTTTAACCGAGACTTGTTTCATGAAAATAGGTAAATGCCTGGTTTTATTTTTCTCTACACTTATTTTTAAATAAACAAGAAAATGAGACATTTCGAACAGTTTGCTCTACTTGCATGTTGTGAGGTTGTGACTGATACATAATAATGCGTCGTAAGATAACATAATTGAATTTAAATGACTTTTCTGGCACGTCGGACTGTTTGTTGGACAAAGGAAACGCAATAAATTATCGATGTGATGACACTACATGATTTAGAGATGTAAAATCAGACCTTGAAGTCAAACCATCCATCACAGCTCATTATTTACATTCCATCTCCAAGAAGATGACGAATGTAGCTGTAGCAGTGTAATTTATTGTACTTACAATGTGCTGAGCACTGGCCTCATTTCAATGCTTATGTTATGTATGAGTCTTGGGCTGGGTCCGCGACCTTTGTGAGTCACCGAAGTCGTTTACCAATTAACGATTACTCATGTGAACCACAAATTGTCTTTAAGCCTCGCCATCATCAGACCAACATCCTCGCCGGACAAAAGATTGTTTCCCTGCGAGCAGGATGTATTCCAGTTAGTATACACGACGGGTTGTCGACAACAATGGCAACGCGCTTCGTATGCGCGGCGCGTGCGCAACTCCTTGTGAACGCGATTCGGAAGGGCGGTCGTTGATCGATCTTTGAAAATGCTGTAGGCAAATCGTTTTGATTAAAAATGACTTACTAAAATGTTGTTTTAGTATTGCACGAGTTAATTTAAGTCGGTCAAAAAAAAATTTTTTTTGTAGCTGTTTGACACCATCAAGTACCTAGTACCACAAAATAATAATGTAGCACATACATTTTCAACGGCAGAATAAGTCTGGCATCTAAAATCAAATTAATATTAGTAGTTATAATGTTATTACCGAGAAATGTTTACCTATTCATAATAATAACTACATTGGTTGAATATCGTACGTAACCGTAAAATTAGACTTTTTCCTTATACCTACCCAACTACAAACAATTCATTAAATATAAATAGTAGGTACTGACTGTGAAGGAAATGAGTCGGAGACTGATTATTACAAATACTTTACAACTAATCAGCTTGTATAATTATTATAAAGATAAATTAGTTTGCTGAACAATTTAATCCCATTATGATAATTATACATTTTTAGATTAAATTCAGCAATCAATGGATTTGTTAGTAGCAAACAAAACAACTATAAAACGAATAACGGTTTGGTTATAGCTGCAATAACTGTAGTCAAGCCATGCAAATCTACATTGTTACCGATTTTCACAGTAATTTTGATGCTTGACTTTGTATTTCCTTTCTTTTCTTAGCCTACTGGGTGTAGGAAGACACATTGCAGTGGGCGAATCTCGTAAGTAATGTACAGTTAGTAACCCACTATAGATGTGTAGTGTGTGTATTCTAAAGTAGCGAGCAAGCGATTCAACTAAGCCGGATAACTGTTACAGCTGTAAAATGTTGTGGAAAGTTTGAGGGTCATTCCACTGGCCAAGAAAATCACGTGTCCGGGGCCAAAAAGTACCCCAATATCATAAAATTTTAGTAACAAATATTTTTATCTAATAGTATAACTTTGGTTCTTGTTGTTAAACCACAGAAATAGTTAATAATAGTTAATTAAGTAATTTAAAAAAAATCGTAAGTCGTCAAAAATTGATTACCACGACGTGTCCGCGCTCCCGATTTCAGAACAAATTTGCTCGTATAAATTTATCCGTTATTATTACCGCTTTNCAATGATGTAACTCTCAAGCTCGACACAGGAAATTTCGACTTCACCACTTACATTACTCGTGATTCATTTATCAATAGGTTCCTAATAAAATGCATTTTTTGGGAAAAATATACGCGTTGATAGCCGCAGGTTTTCGAGCCTCTGAGGTTCATCACGCGCGCAGTTTTTGTCGTCGGTAAGAGATATTGTCCTGCCTGTAACTCGAGCGCAGGTTTTGCCGCCGCAATCATAACTGGAGATGACAGTAGGGATGTTCTGTTGTTCTCATTTTATTGATGAAACGTCGTTCCCGCAAAATTAAATGAGTAATGTTAAATTTTATCTACAACTAGCTTTTGCCTGCGGATTCAGTCGTGCATTTCCATCCGTCACAGAAATACCTGCTTCGTCGCTCACGTGCCCCCTTGTCATAAAGCGGGATAAAAACTATCCTATGTTTTCCTTGGAGATCAAACTACATAATAATATTTCCATAGCTTTAATTTAAATCGGTTCAGCATGAAGAGGTAACAGGCAGACCAGTAGAGTTGCATTCACATTTTATAATATGGATGTGTTTAACTTTAAATGCGACCGTTCACACACATTTCTGATTTAGAAAACTAACAACACGTAAATGTCACTAAACAATCGTCGGTCCGCATCGAGCGCCGACTCCTGTTCCCACCGCGGACCACCGTCCCTACGTTATGGCTCATTGTGCGCCGCAAAAACCAACGCATTATGACGGCTTGACAACGCTTGTGGCGAATAACGAACCTCCTCGTTTAATGACAGACAGCCGGACGAAAAACTTGCCGGGGAGGATACAATGTATGAACAATATTTTGTGTATGGTTTTAATTGTTGCCATTGATTTACGCTGCACACGGCCGTTCGGAGGTGTTGAAAAACGGCCGCCTTTGTTGTGGACAAAGCTGCAGCAAATTATTTTCCTGGTTCTCGAAAATAGCCAAGATATTATAGAACAAGAAATTTTCTTCTAACCTTAATACTGAATAATGTGTCCTCGTGGGCAATATTTCACACTCGTAGCCACTCTATCTTATTCAGAAGCATTTCTTTGTACGTAATCTAAACAGATCTCATAGCTCAAAGTGCTCACTTAAGGCGATTAGAGTCCTCAATGACCTTGAGCGTTTGACCTTCACGCTTCGCACAACACCCGCGCACCCCGCACGAAAACTCCGATTTGACACCGATCAAAAATACACGGGCATAGGTAGGTACAGAATAGAAGCTCTTTCTTCATACATTACTGCCTATTATTTTAAACTTGAATTGATGAACCTTGATGTCGATGTCATTCAACCCAGGCGCAAGTGATCGCCCGAAATGTTCTAAACTAGCGCATCGTATAGTAAGGTATTTATATTTAACAAAAATTACAAATACATGAACATTTTGTATGGGATAATATTTTTTATTTTATTTTATTTAGCTTACAATGTATGTTGTGTGTAAACGAAAAAAGGGTAAAGCAAGGGTATCAGTACCGGAAGACCCAAGAGATGCGATCTGGAGTGAGGAATTGCACACCGTTGGTGCAGAGGATGTCCAACGAGTCCACAATTTCACTTACCTCGGGAGCATCGTTTCAGAGCCTGGAGGTACCGAAGAGGACATTACTTCGCGCATTGCCAAGGCCAGAGCTACCTTCGCACAACTTCGAGCCGTATGGCAGTCACGGAAATTGACTCAAGCAAGATCAAAATATTCGGGTCCAACGTCAAACCAGTTCTGCTCTATGGGCATGAAACGTGGAAGGTCACTAAGGTTATCTCGTACCAGCTGCAGATCTTCTTCAGCCGCTGTCTTCACCGAATTCTCCAAAATCTTCAAACGACGAACTTTTGGAACGCTGCCACGAAATACCGATCTTTCAGCAGAATAAACGCTGCAAGTGGAACTGGATCGGCCACACTCTCCGAAGGGACCCCGATCACATCCCCAAGCAGGCTCTAGATTGGAACCCCCAGGGAAAGTGCAAACGTGGTCGCGCCAAAAAAACATAGCGGCGCACTGTTAAGACTTGGAGCGAGACCAAACACGAAGCTCAAGACCGAATGCGATGGAGGACTGTTGTGGACGCCTTCTGTCCCATATAGGAGACATAGGACATTGAGTCACTAATATTATATGTATAATGTATAAATGTATGTTTTTTACTCTTTTACGCAACAACTACTTAACAGATTTTATTGAAACTTTACAATATTGTCGTTTATACATCAAAATAACAAATGGCTAGTTATAATAACATTTATTTTACCATAACTTAAAAAAACCCTTAAAAAATAAAATATTTTGTTTTATTTTTGATTACTCTGACCCCCAACTTTGATTACCCCGACCATGAAAATTTTGATGTCGCATAACTTTTTATTTCTGCTTGCTACGGATGGGCCAATATAAAAAATATGCTCGTAATAATGTCTATTTTGAAATGTTTTACCTAAACTTACTCTAAATTAAAAAATAAAAAAGGTCGGGGTAATCAACAAAATAATCCAGATCCGGAGAATGACCGTTGAGAACTATAATATCTCATCTTCATTAAACACATAACTAGTGGCTACTTTTATTTTTACCTAGAGTTCTCCATAAAATTGTAATGTTAACTCTCGTTTTGCATAATAAAATAACTATGTTGGATGATTAAAATAAATGTACCATAATCTTTCTCCAAATAGGACTATACCTTAATGTCAACGTTTAATGACCCGCAATCATGATTCCGAATGCAAATGAATGAAATTATCTAAGTTGTAAACATGGATTTAGAATTGAAAGGCTCCATTGTTTAGGGCTTGCCGCTTGGCTCGTCACGGTCGATTTGCAGTCGTGCGTGAGTAGATCGCCTCATACGGTATCTGTTACACGCTGACTCAAATACTTCTTTGAATTGCACTAAGACTAACCCTTGCTTGCGACTCCGCTCGCTTCGATTTCGGTGAGACCGCCACATTGTGCTGACACAAAACAAGAATCTGGAACATTATTGTATAATCTTCGTCTGCGGTTTTTTTTATTCATGACATGCTTATCTTTTATCAAAGGTTACAACACCCGAAGTACTTGATACCTACGTCGGCTATTTTAACTTAGTAGCTATAAAACATTATCTTCACAGTTACGATAATTAGTACCTCTAGTATTATTGTTTTTTTTCTCAGAGACCCTGTTATTATGTAGGTATTTGGGCATACTATTAATACTATTATTCATGTTATTTAACTACATAATTAAATAATATTTTACTTGATGTCTAAGTAGGTACTAAAATATTAAAATTAAGTACCATAAATGTTTGTACTTTCGTAGAGAATCTTCTATTTTATGTTTACGGCTGAGCGAGTTTACGACGCTATAATTTTGTTATCTCTTCTGATGATCCTGCCGTAGAGACGTACATCAAAATAAACACTATTCGAAAAAAAAAAAATTAACGTGTTTTTTTTTGTTGGAAAGGGTATTTTTTGTACCTAGCTGAAAGTAAAATCTACTTGCTTAGCACCTGCTTTAAAGATTATTATTATTAATTCGTAATGCTTTTTACAGAACAATGGCCTGCTCAGTGAGTGACGCGCCCTCCCTGAAGGACCTGCCCAAAGTGGCCACAGACCTCAAGAGTCAGCTGGAAGGGTTCAACACCAGCTGCCTGAAGGACGTCGACACCAACGAAAAGATCGTGCTGCCCTCTGCTGAAGGTGAGATTGGAACTTTATCTTTGCAACCGCCAACCGTATGTTTAGTAGGTAGGTAGGTAGATGTCGAGGACAGACAGTCCTAAGCCCCGATTTCATATCGATGAAATAATTACATTATGTGAAAAAAATATAAACCTAAATTAGTTTTTTTTGGTTAGAAATAATAAAACCACAGTTTTCTTTGCTCATTTAGTAGAACCTACCTATTACATTTTTACAAATCGTTCTTTATGTTCAGTAAAACTATTCACTTAAATGGGGCTATCCTGCACTTCTCTTTGTTCTGCAGCAGAACTGAGATATGCGTAAGTACCTACCTATCTGTATTAGATATTATTGTAAAGACAAAGAAGAAGACTTCCAAGTGACGAATACTTACGTACTACAAGTTGACCGCAATAATACTTAATCATAGTTAAGTGAGTAGTACCTACATGAGCTAGAATAGATAAACTACGAGTATGACGTGACAAAAGTGAGCCGAGTTTATTATGAGGAAAAGGAGGGTATTAATCTATTTTAAACCGGAGATTTAATAATAGTTGCTACGGTTAAATGCCAGCTTAGCTACATTTAAACTCTCCAGAATACCTAATTCAACATTGAATACGATTTGAACTTTAATAAAGGGGGTAGATATTTTAATGTAGGTAGACTGATATCATAACCGGATTTTGGAGATATGAAATCAATTACCAATAACATTAGTAATTAAATAGTCTATTATGATTAAAAGACGCTGTCTAGCTCAATTATCAATAAACTTATGACTAGACTGATCTAGTCATAAGTTTATTGATAAATAATTAATTCTGCCGATAAAAGTATAAATCTCGGTTTGACAACAGACGTAGCGATGGAAAAGCAACACACAGCCCTCCTTCAAGGCGTGGAACAGTTCCAAACCTCCTCCCTGAGGCGGACGGACACTGTAGAAAAAATAGTCCTACCGAACGCACTAGGTATTTTGTGACGGTGGAAATAATGCGTTGATAACTCATAACTATGTGTTTGCATTGACCAAAATTAATTATTATTAGGCATAAAAGAACACAAAAGAAACTGTTAGTAGGTACATTTTCTTTCTTTTTGATCTCACTTTTTCGATACCTACCTAATTTTGAATTAATTGCGTGGCGCCATCTATTGATGCGAGTTACAAAATGCGATTATATAAAAATAACGGTAACGTTATTTTGTAATTATTAAATGGAGAAAATTTTTAGGAAAGTACTTTCAAGTCCAAGTAATTTTTAAATGTGTAATCGTTGTGATGGATTAATGTCAATTTAAAAGACAATATATTGATGTTCATGCGCGAATTTTAGTTAATGTATTGCATTTCCTTGCAAAATAATAAATTACGATTATTTTTGCAAACACATTATGTCAATGTAGGCACATTATTATGCTTAATGTTGAATACCTCATATAATGGTCGCCTTCTCATCGCATTCTCGCCTAATAGTTTGTGGGTTTTCGATGACATTAATATTAAATTAATAGAAGTTTTATTTCTAACAAAAATAATGTCTAACATTAATCAGAACACTTACATTTTATGTGGTTTATGTGCACACTAAAATGTTTAACTATTAATAAGCATGTTGTTATCACTTTAAATTATCAATGATGATGCTGAATTTTTTTATTAATGATTTCAGATGTAGCAGCAGAGAAAACCCAAAAATCTCTATTCGATGGCATTGAAAAATTCGACGCCACTAGGCTGAAGCACACAGAAACACAAGAAAAGAACCCGCTCCCCGACAAAGATGGTAAATAATATTTTCTTTACAAGTATGCACATAATGCACGAACCTATATTACTATAGCACCCATGCAGATATTATTATGCCTGTACGTGTGTATAATTTTGAACAGTTTACTTTAATTATCCTTTTTATTTTAACTAGCCTTTGATTATTTTTTTCATTGTTATCTTGTAACGATTAACTATTATACTAATCTGTACGAAAACTTAAAACACAAACGAATACATTTTGTTTTACCTTTCACTGGTAGAATTATTGACAGTTGCGCAAACAATAAAATGAATAGTTTCATTTACCGGTGGTAGCACAGAATAATAATGCGGTAGGTAGACTTAGATTATTGGATATTTATTGAGTAAAAAAGTAATCTTTGTATATTATAAAATATGGTATGAAAGTAGTAAGAACCTAAAAAATATGTTTATGCATATGAGGCAACATAAGTTAACATTGTATCTTATGGTATGGGGGACCGAATTGAGAGTAAATGTCATAACTTAATCAGGAACCGTACCGGGAACCTAATTCTGATGCATAAAATATGAAAATCTGATGTCTAGTTGCAAATTCCTTTCGAAAATGAACTTTGCCTATAATAATGCTGTTTGGCAGTAGGTACTACTTGCTTTTTCTTTGCCTATAATAAACGACAAAAATAATAACTAGCATGTACATTTTGGCGCCGTAAACATTATTTGCAGCGTGTTATTTTGAGCTTTTTATTTATTATTTCTTGCACGATCGCTTTGTATCAGTCGTGGCAGCAGAGAAGGCGCACCAAAACCTCTTGGACGGCGTGGAACACTTCGACAAGACGCAGATGAAGCACGCCACCACGGAGGAAAAGAACCCCTTACCGCCCATCGAAGGTTTCTATTTTGCGCTTTATTGTCTTTTTTGTATTTTCACTGACAAACTTTTTGCACGGACTATTTATTATGCGCTTTTTTATAATCAATAGAAAATTATGGGTGGATTGAGTGAGTTGATGATGAATGTTTTGATTGTAAGTTTCGTTTAGTTAGGTGATATTCTATGACTGCTTTTAGTTTCAATGATTTCTCATCCTCCTCTTCACATGAATAAGTTAATTAATTACATTGTATTCAATTATCTGTATTTACTTCCAGTTGTTTGAATCTTAACTATTCTGGGTTCGATTCCCAGTCAACAAACAACCTGAAACCTTACCAGATAGATTAATAAGTGTAACACCGACATTTTTACCGCTCCACACGATGAAAGGATAGGGGTTACCTTAATTTTTCAATCAAACAAAAATAATCAAAACCCTTTTCTTAATTAGCAGAATTTTTTACCTGTTTTGAACCTACTTTAACCGTAACTTACATATTATTTGATGCAGAAAGTGATTATCTTTTATGTAGATAACTTGGACTCATCTCATAAACAACGTCAAATTAACAGTATTTTCATCTGTCCCTCACAGCTATCGAGGCGGAGAAAGAGAAGAACAAGTTCTTGAATGGCATCGAGAACTTCGACCCTACCAAGTTGAAGCACACAGAGACCTGCGAAAAGAACCCCCTCCCCACCAAGGACATCATTGAACAGGAGAAAACCGCTTGAGCGGTCTCTGTCGCCAATATAACTTGCTAGTATCGCCCTATTTTAAACTCGATGTAAGTTATGTAAGTCCGTTCGGGCCTTCCATGTAACTCTATGGTCACACCATGCCCTCTAACATCAGCAATGTACCTCATCGTTTTATAATCGGTACCAGTGTGACCGTAGCATTAGTCTCTTTTTTAATTTTATGCAAAAAAGATTCAAAATGGACGCCGCGAACTGGCCGTTATCATTAGTTTAAGAACCAAAATTTCTATGTCACTTTTAACGGTATATATTTTAATACTTAAGCGTATTTTATGAGCATTTTATAATTTATTTTATATGAAAGGAATAATTAAGTATTAATGTCCAGTACTGATTTGTTTAAGTCGGGAACATTGCGCTGTGACCTGCAAGTTGCACGTCGTTAGCGCTTTGGTCTCTCTAGTTCAGTTTAAGTTGGAGCGTTTCGTCATGTATCTGGTCAGTAATTAAGAGTGTAGTTACCAAGACTCATTCGGATTGAAATTAATTTTTGGCCTTAATTTCTGCGTTAATATAGTGTTATTTTTAATATTATATTTACTTAGAAATATACTTACATACTTAAAAATCAACGAAATGTAGCATCATAATGTGTTACTTGCTCAACCGCGTACGGATAAGTAAGCTTCGGAGAAGTTCTCAAGCAATAGTTTGACGATGTCATATTATGATAACTAATGTAACAATAATATTTTATAGTATCGAATATACATCAATAATTTTCCAATTTTATAATATGCTATGGATGCCAATACATAAACCATTTTTATCGGAATTTTGTATGTTTTACAGACGGTGCTTTTTTATAAATATAGATGAAAAACGTACATGGCCTTTTATTTTATGATATTTTTTCTTGCCTTCTTTTCTCTGTTTCATCATCACCAATGCTACAAAAAGCCCGGATATTATGGTCTGTTACTACATGCCCATACCCATCATAATATCAATAATCTATCGTTAGGAAACGGAACAATAATCTTTGCCAAATACCGTTACCGTTATCGCTATCAGCCCAGTGTCCGCAGACCATCCGCAGACAGATACAGATTATTAGAGAGTAGGGCTAGTACCCGATGGAGTAACTTTATTTTATTTATTTAGGAATAGTCACCGCTTAAACTATGGAAATAAAAAAAGGTAAAATAAATAAGTAATATTGTCTGGAAATCATTAATTTAACACCTAACTCCGTAGCCCTTATCTAGCCCTAGTTTCGTGATTGCTTTGATATCAATAGAGTAAAAGTTACGTTATCATGTATTTAATCTTAAACTTAAAATGTGGGTATAGTGAAATAAAAATAATTAAATAAATGTTTACGCAAAACTTTAGCAGATTAACCTATTTGGATTTCGCGCTCGATCTTTTCCTTCAGTGCATAAAAGCGGATATGATGTCCAGCTGTAAATAAAAAAAACTTGTATGAATGTGATGAAACGCGGAACTATGAAATTGTCCATACTAGTTGACAGATTAGATTGGAAGTGGCGCCCCCAGTCACAAAATCGGTTGGTTTTGTCAAATTTATTTACGTGTATTGATTATCTGCACAATGCATCAATATTCGATTATATCAAAAGACAGATGGCCTTGGGGTGCACCTAATTATGAAGAATTAATTAAAAAAGTTAATAAGCATTTATTGTGAATTTGTGAGAGATCACGAGAACTTAAGTTTTGATTAAAATTAAAACAACAATCTTTAATATCTTTCACAAAATCGTAATTTACAAGGGAAAATCCTAATAACTTCGCATAACGGTACCGTTATTTTATAAAATAATGTTTTGTTGTCTCAAATAAATCATAAAATATTTATTATTTTAATAATAACGAGCTAATAACTTTTTTATTTAATTGCACTACAATACAATTGTCGATGCTAGCGCCACTACATGACGCGAAGGTTTTTTCTATAAAAGTGGTAACTTTTTTTTTGCAGAAATGCTAAAATTGTAAATTTTGATTTTCCTTCCCGCCGGCTCTTGACGGTTTGCTTTTGGCACGTGCAATTTTCATTTAGCTTTGTTGTTGAATTATTAACTTTGTATTTATAAAATACAGTTCATCACTGATGCTGAGTGTCGGGAAATATTATTTCGGTAAGTGTTTAGTTATTATTTCAGTGGCGTACGCTCGATTTAACATTTGCACGTGTTGTGTATCGTAGACAGCAAAACAACCATTTGCATTCGCCAAACGATATAGCTACGATATGGTTTTGTGAATACTTTTATTGCCCTTTATTTGTTTTGTTTATCATCTCCGAGGTCAATATTCGTAAAGAAAGATTTACGTTTACAAAATGCCCACAATATTCGGTAGCGTCATTTGTTTTTGTTTACCTGCAGATTCTTAGCTGTTGTATACAATGTCGCCTTCCCCAATCCGTTGTCGTGGACCATGGAAAATACATAAGCGTTCTTCGGAACCTGATAGGTGGCTGGATGAATTGGGTTTTTTTCGAAAACACACTGCTAGGGATTCCAGCTGTTTATTTAGAGCAGTGTCTGAAAATGTGTATAATACCCAAAGATACTTCCACAAAGTACGCCTGGATTGTGTGCAGTTCATGGCTTCAAAAAGACATCTTTTTGAAGGGGTAGGACAAAATTTTATTCTTTGGCAATTATTATTTCTCTACCTTCTGAAATGTTAACATTTATTTTTATTTTGTAGTCATTGAACTGTCCCTTTGAAAATTATCTAAAAGAAATGTCCAATGCGTCTGAATGGGGAAGTTTCATTGAAATATCAGCCATGAGCCATTTATATAGGTAAGAATTGTTTATAAACATCCTTATCTTATCTCATTTTGAATTACTAATTACTTGAATAAAAATGAAAATTTGATTCCGAGTAAAACTCAAAATCCATTCCAGACGTGACTTTATTATTTTCGAAGCAAATAATGGTCCCCAAACGAAAATTTGTAATGGCTATGGTAACACAATATATTTGTTTCATTCACCTGAAACGAAGCATTTTGATGTGGTGTACACTAAAGAATTCATAACCACATCTTCATATTGCCAGTGTAAGTTCATAATTTTCTTAACTGAATTAAATAATACATAATATTTTAAGTCCATTTAATTAATTCCCAGTCCAATTATTTCTTCAAGTATGGCATAAAGCCTTATTTTTGATTTTCTTAATACATTTTGTTGTGATAATTTATATCTTTTCGCTTTTGTTGTTGTTCTCACTATGTTTTAAGCTTCTTTTAATTATTTCATTAATTTATCTATTACTTTTAATTCTGTTTTTATTTGCTTGTGTCAAACTGTACTGTATTTGTAGCTTTGGTCTATGAAATACTTTATGATGGTGTGTACCAACTGAAAGACTTACCATATGCTGTTGATAAAATGCTCCATGATAAAGTTCCCACAAACCACATTGAGTACTTCATGTCAGAAAATGTTGAGCGCCGTAAAAAGCAAAAAGAAAGAGCTAAGATCTTTATTGAAGCGACTACTGATGATAACAAAGACAGGAATAATGCTGTTGCATTGAAATGTAAACATCACACAGAAGACCTAGAACGAGCGAGCCTTTTGAAAGAGTCTCTCAGTATTTTTGTGTTTAACCGCAGCCTTATTCAACTAGAAAACGTCTGCATGAACTGTCTGAATGTAAACAGCGCAAAAGACCTGCTTGATAATGGCATCACACCTTTTCCGTATAAAGTAGCAAAAGCTTTAGACCCGGACATCTATCGGAACATCGAGTTCGATGTTTGGAGTGAACTACGACGAGGTACCTTCATATTCTATTGACTTGATGTTTAACGGTGAGTTGTGTGGTAAATTGATTTGGTTTTGCAGAGTTGCGTTATGGGGCTAGGTACTCGGACGGGAGTACACTGCAAGTCGGCGTTAAGTGCCTCGTTAAGATAGAACCCGAGCAGAGTGGGCCTTACCACTGCCACATTCAGGAGATGCGCCCGGACGGCGGGCCGTGCCTCGTGTTTATCGAGGAGCTGGGCGAGAAGCGCGTCGTCAACTACGAACAGCTGGAGCCCTTGCCTCAGGAGGAGCTCCGACCGTGGGCGCCGCCCTACCGGTACTCCCGGGCTAACTCACAGTTCTTGACTTTAAGCCAAATGTTGCAGCAAATAGGTGTGATTACATTTCACATTTTGGAACATATTATGTGCAGGAGTTAGGCGCAGATCCCATACTTGGCGACACTAGGGTTGCCAATAGTTACATTGTTTAATATTATGACAAAATAGGTCATGGGCATTTGCACACATTGTTTGACAGTTTTGTCTTGGTGCTCCATTGAAATGTTGGATTTAATTGCAGAATTTTTATATCTGCATTAAAAACGAAGTATTAAAATAAAACTTTTGCTGATTTAAGAAATTATATTTGGCAACCCTTGTCGATTTACGAAGTTTGTAAATCGCGCCATTGTCCATAAATTAAGTTTGAATATGCTGGACCTTCATACTAAATAAAAATTTATTTTCTTTGGTTGACAACTTGTGCCAATGAAAGTGCCACCTTTCCGAAACTATCACAGATAACTTACCAAATCCATAAACAAAATATGCTAACCGGCATGCTCCCAGCTCCTGCACACCTGTATGTAAATTCTGTAATGCGCATTTCACATGTGATTTCACAACATTCAGGCAACATCACCCGAAAACAAGGGCTGAACAAAGCTAGGAATAAGCCGAAGAGTGGTGCTGAAGACCTCAAAAGCCCTGACAAGGCCAGTCCCCAAAAACTAAGCAAGATGTCTTGGGACGACGAAAAGCCACCAGGAGACATGGCCCAATACGTGAACGAAAATATTGACTTCTCTGCGTATCAGCACTTGGATTTTATTAATTTCGATTCTGTTAGTTTTTTTAGTTATGTAGTTGTATATTATTTTTAGGCCTGTGTTTCTATAATTTCATTTATAAGCATGTCATTTGAATTTTATTTTTATACCTTTCAATGTATTCGATGTTGTCTTTCAGAAGTGTTGAATAAGTGATTGGGTAGCTTCGACAGATTTTGGATGGCGGTATTATTATTTTTATTCATTTCCCATTGGGAAATGTGATGCCCTTGATTTGGCTACTACAGATTTTTCATTGTTTTGTGACCTATTTTATTTAAATCAATTCTTTATTTGCTTTATGTGTTTACAAAGTGTTTCAAATGAAGTGCTTATAAATGAGTTCTAACCCTGGTTCTGCCATATCGTAGCTATTCTATCATCAGTGGACGTAGTTAGTAGTGATGTAGCTCCAGTTGTTACGTAGAATAAATGGTATTGGTATGGTAGGTATTTTGCTTTCCAGGTCTCG
This sequence comes from Ostrinia furnacalis, assembly GCF_004193835.3. NCBI lineage: Eukaryota > Metazoa > Arthropoda > Insecta > Lepidoptera > Crambidae > Ostrinia > Ostrinia furnacalis. The sequence continues at coordinate 18,642 of NW_021130415.1, read as the reverse complement.
ATGTTAGAAATTAGTATTGTAACTTGTATCTTAGATGAGTTTTGTTGGTCGCGCGTTGCATAATGTCACAATTAAAAACGGGAAACAAATGAATCGATTGCGATTGGTTTGTGTAAACTTGAAATAAGGGATTACGATAGCAAATACCCGAATTCCGGTTTACAAATAGTCATTAATTAATGGCGAAAGTTTGTACAGAGTATGACAACAGAGCTCATCAGTAATGAGGTGATAAAGTAATGGGTTTGGGTATACCGGCGAGCTCGCTGGCAGCCGCTCAGACGCTCTCGCGAGCTAGCGTGGGAAGTCTGTCGTGTTGTGTCAGCGAGCATCGTGCGATGTACGTTGGTCCTGTAGTGATGTACAGAGGTGACCGGTCGCGCTTGCAGGTTGAAGTCGACGCACTGCCCCTGATGGTGGACTGCCGGCCGGCCGCGGGGCCCGCGCCCCACGACATCGCGCACTCGGCGCCCAACGGGGCCCCGCCTGAAGCTCACCAGAACCAGGTATGTATCTTGACTTTTTGGTAAGTTATTTACTTTAATGAGTAAACGAATTTCGCTTTTGCCATTGGCAGTTGATACTTTGACTGCCGCGTACAGATAAACTAAACAAATTGTTAACTAAACAAATTAATTAAGAAACAGGCGAACTAAAGACCACACTATCAATGTTGTAACTTATCGCATGTTTAGGAAGGATGTACGGACGGAGACACATATCATTGGCTCAAATAGAGTCCCTTCTTACGTTCTGTCTGGGTTTCACAATAAAACATTAATATTTGGATTGTGTAAAATCATTACCACATTTACCATTAGTATTAAAGGTTTCGTTATTTAGACTAATAGCTAATTACGATCGCTAATTACTTTGTACGCAACACAGTTCCTGGTTGCAATTGGATTTTCTATAAATTTGAGCTCATCAAAATTACTGTTTATTATGCAATGCAAGAAACTGTCCAGGCAGGGTGCTTTTTAATGTTTCTTCTAGGGAAAGGGGCTCCGACACGCGTTACGCGTGCAATAGCCCAGGGGCTAAGCGTGGTTTATTATTCATTTATCAGAGCCGTCTTTATCTAAGTACTAGCGGCCGCCCGCGACTTCGTATGCGTGGACCTCGTTTTACTCCCTAAGGGGTTGATTTTCTGTTGAGGGGGCAAAATCCCGTCGTAGTGAGCACTTACGTTCTAAAAGGAACCCCCATGTAAAATTTGAGACTCCTAAGACTTTTAGTTTCTGAGAATTCGTGAGGAGTGTGTCAGTCAGTGACCTTTCGCTTTTATGTAGATAGATTTCAAGGAACATAATAAAATAAATATGCCATTGCTCTTGGCCTAAAAATTCAATGCTTTAAGATTTATTTTGAATTTCTTACATTTGTGCATAAAAGGGGGCTCAATAAATATTCGTCGTGTGTTCCCTCAGGCGGCGGCCAACAACGAGATGGGTGCGCACGGGATAACGTCTCCCGCCTCCGTGCGAGCATCAACCCCAGCCACCAGCAACGCGCTCACCCCCTATACAGGTAAACTATAGGACTTTACCTTCCTCCGTCCTTTTTATCTAGCTTGAGAAGCCGCGATAGCCGAACGATGAAGGAGTCGGACGTGATCCGAGGAACGCGGGTTTGATCCCCGCCGCCGCTCGACCATTTGTGTTGAGATTGCTACGAGGGGTTAACGGGATTATTAGTATTTATAGACAGATGGACAAACAAAGGCCTCTCCTAAGGATATTTGCAGTGAGTAGTCCTGCAATATCTACATATTGCAGGACTACTCACTCTCTACGCGCAGCTTGCAAAAAGAGCCTGAATGCCTACGCATTCATTTTTGCAAGCTGCGCGTACGTAGTCGTCAGGTCACCAAATGGGAGACCTTTAATGCTATAAAACCGAGGTTTATACAGCGTGTTTATGACGACAAATCTGACTTGTCGCAAACCGATACCCAGCTCTTATGTCCTAAATCAGAATTAAATCAAACAGGTCCCCAAAAACTCTCATTGGAACTCAACAAGTGGTGAAACTGAGTCCTACTAAAGAATGGACTGCAAACCGGTTTGAATCGCGTTTTTCAAATAATTTTGTCTGTTTTTTTTTCTATAAAGAAAAACAGTTAAGGCGATTAGAGTCCTCAATGACCTTGAGCGTTTGACCTTCAGGCTTCGCACAACACCCGCGCACCCCGCACGAAAACTCCGATTTGACACCGATCAAAAATACACGGGCATAGGTAGGTACAGAATAGAAGCTCTTTCTTCATACATTACTGCCTATTATTTTAAACTTGAATTGATGAACCTTGATGTCGATGTCATTCAACCCAGGCGCAAGTGATCGCCCGAAATGTTCTAAACTAGTTTAACAAAAATTACAAATCCATGAACATTTTGTATGGGATAATATTTTTTATTTTATTTTATTTAGCTTACAATGTATGTTGTGTGTAAACTATGTTTGTTCGGGTGGAATTTTGCAAGCTGAATTAGTTAGACCCATTTCCTGACGACAACCGATTGAGTTAAAATTTCGGATACACATGCAATTCGGATGACAATGCAATATTATGATGACATGGAGCTGATCTGATGATAGAGCTGGAAAGTCAGTGACCCCATAGGAACTCCGGAATAAAACGACTAAAAGGAATGTTAGATAGATACTTACATCACTGCATTCATTTTCAAAGCTCTCATGGCCGCATATTTCATCGAACCATTTTTTCGAGGCATTTTCATAAACTCAATCAGATGTCGTTATTTATGTCGGTATATGCGCGAAATAAAGACTTTGAATTACGTATTATTGCATACTTATCATCTTTTATCTGAGCTTTTATCTCAAGAATAAAATTGTCATTTTGACAAAATATTTCCCATACGGAGACTGTCAATAGGCCAATTTTATTCTCCATTTAAAAGTTTCGATGCATTCAAAAATCATAA